>NC_056430.1:69034872-69289872 GCF_018296145.1 Oncorhynchus tshawytscha | reverse complement strand
CCCTCCGACCCTCACCCGCAGACCCTACTTCTTCTTCTCTTGTTTCCTCTTTCTGACCCAGTTGAAACTCTAAGTTCAGTTCAGATGCCATTAAAATAGAAATGGGATGAAATGAGATGAGATGAGAGGGCGGGGTAGATTAAAAAGTTATGAGCTGAGTTTTCTCTCCGTTTTCGCTCATGGTGGTGTGGTGGAACGGCAGCAGGACATTCAACGTTCCTTCTTATTTTGAAAAATGAGTTCAAATATATTATTTTAAAACACCTTAGGTGTGCAGAATTTCGAGTTATTCTTGTTGAAGATCTGCAGTGGGCAGCACATAACTTTATAGGCATGCGACACATAACGGTTGCCAATGCCCAGAGGTGGAGCCATTCCTAGCTTTAATTTACTGGTAATTTATAACCAAGCTAAATGAGATTCATACCCAAGGCACCGTTGCCAAGGTTTTAACTAAACAAGCTCACACAGAAGCAATACCAATGCTAATATGTAGTACGTACCATTTAGCATTAAGCCAGAATTGAAATGCTCTTTCTTTTAAAAGATATATATATATTTTTTTGGGTGTGTGAAATTAACCTGGTTGATGATGGTGCATTATTTTCATTAAAAAGAATCAAAAATGTCAAAATGTTCTCAACATAACCCAACATCATAATGTCTGAAGCCACATTTTCAATGTCCAAGAACGTGATGCATACGCATACGTCCAAACGATTGAAATGTTCAAAGAGGAGACAGCTCAATCTTGTAAATAAACAGGTTTAATGCTGAGGAAGAAGGAATGAGCCCAAATAGCCTACAAAGCACTTTCATTTTCCCTAAATCTTCAATTCCATAGTTCCACTGAATAGTTCCCCTCTACTGAACAGTGTATTATTAGATTATTTCTCTTCCCCTCTCTCTAGGTCTCCATCCTCCCATCTCTCCATCTCTCTATGGTTGGATGCCCCCTCTTTTTTTGTTTTGTTATAGCCGCCGCCCCACCCCTTCTCTCTCTCATCACTCATCACTTCCACAGTGAGTATCTTGCCCTCAGCCTATGGGACAGTCTTTGATCAGTGGTGCTACTGGTGTGTTAACAGTCACTGGCCACTGAAGGTCAAGGGCGGAGGGGGACTCTACATGAAACGCCAATTAGATTATACCAAAGTAAACCGTTCATTTTGGACTTCTAAATGATATTAAAGTTCACACCAGCAGAATGAGGATATTTATGCAGGTTTTATTTCCTGTCTAGTTTGTAAAAACCCCCAGTTCAAATTTCAACTAAATTCCACACATTCGGGCAGTACTTATTTTGTTTTCTTTTATTCCACAGGCCTGGTCAACAGAGCTGAACATGCATGTACAGTATGAGGTTGCTCCACGAGCTGACCCAAACTCAGCTAACTCAAGCACAGCTAAATATTACTCTATAGTACCTACCTACTAACCTACTCAACTAGCGCAAGAATCACCCCTAAGCTCGATCTGAGGTTTCTGAACCAAACTGATTGAAGTGTAGGAGGGCTGTGAAAATGTACTGTAGAACGTGTGTGTGTTTTCGCCTGAGACCAAAGTGAGCGTGTGCGTGTGATTCTGACTGAAGATGACCTTCAATATCGTCGATGAGCAGACATCAGTTGATGGCTCCTGACATATCGTAAATGATACCTTGAATCACAAAATCACCTGACGTTGGATCAAGGAGAGGCAGCTGAGCTGGGGAGGGGAACAGAGAATCAATGGGCCAGAGAATTGGGCCACCTTTTTTTCATTGTTACACAGTGTTTGACTGGGAATTAATAGAACAAGGGCATGGGAGATTAAACCCTAAATGCATTTGTATGGAGCTAATGGAAGGAAGGAAGGAAGGAAGGAAGGAAGGAAGGAAGGAAGGAAGGAAGGAAGGAAGGAAGGAAGGAAGGAAGGAAGGAAGGAAGGAAGGAAGGAAGGAAGGAAGGATGGAAGGAAATGTGTGTTCTAATGAATGGATGAATGAATGAGAGTTGAGGCAAACTGTTGAAAGGTTCTACGTGTAGGTACTATATTTAGTGATTGTGTCTCTCTGAGTCATTCATTTGTCTTCATATAATTCTACTCTAATTTGATCAAGTTTAATTCAACATTGATTTATATTTGTTGTGCTCTGGTAGCCATTTTAGGGTGTGGGAGAGCGACACACACACACACACACACACACACACACACACACTTTAACCCGATTACCATTTGCATTCCTTATCTGTACATGCATTTCCATTCCTTGTTCTCTCCTCTGCAGAAAGCAAGGACCATCTGTTGGAGATAATTTAACCAGATGTAACCAGCTTCATATTCATTTTCCAATGCAATCAAGAAACGCACCCGCACATTCTGGTTTCCAAGCCTTTTGAAACTCCTCTTTCTACTCCCACTGTTTTCTGTTACAGAACTCTCTGTTACACACACACACACACACACACAGACACACACACACACACATGTTCATATTCACATAACATGATAAAAGAGGTGACTAGTTTTTTGGATAGGAAGTTGGCGCACCTTAGATAATGGTCACAGATTGCATAGTAGTATTGGGTCATCCCTCGCCATCTGGTGTAGTGAATATCTGAATCCCAAATGGAACCCTATTCCCTATACTACTTCTAAACAGCCCTGATCAAAAGCAGTGCACTAAATAGGGAAAAGGGTGTCATTTGGAATGCAGAACATATGTGAACATGGTTTATGGACTCTATGGACTTCCTACTATGGACGTCCTACTGTCAAGGCTGTTGGACCTTATTCAGGTGTCTGGTAAATATGCTGTCATCTCTGAAGAGCCGCCAAGTTATGAAACAGTGCTAATCGTCGATTATGGTGTTTCTTTATTTGTACTATTTTCTACATTGTAGAATAATAGTGAAGACATCCAAACTATGAAATAACACATATGGAATCATGTAGTAACCAAAAAAAGTGTTAAACAATTCAAAATACATTTTATATTTGAGATTCTTCAAAGTAGCCACCCTTTGCCTTGGAGACAGTTTTGCCAAGAGAATGCCAAGAGTGTGCAAAGCTTTCATCAAGGCAAGGGGTTGCTACTTTGAAGAATCTCAAATATAGAATATATTTTTATTTGTTTAACACTTTTTTGTTTAATACATGATTCCATATGTGTTATTTAATAATTTTCCAAATCAAAAGTAACTGTCAGTATCTGGTGTGGCCACCAGCTGCATTAAGTACTGCAGTGCATCTCCTCCTCGTGGACTGCACCAGATTTGCCAGTTCTTGCTGTGAGATGTTACCCTGCTCTTCCACCAAGGTATCTGCAAGTTCCCAGACATTTCTGGGGGGGAATGGCCCTAGCCCTGACCCTCCGATCCAACAGGTCCCTGATGTGCTCAATGGGATTGAGATCTGGGCTCTTCGCTGGTCATGGCAGAACACTGACATTCCTGTCTTGCAGGAAATCACGCACAGAATGAGCAGTATGGCTGGTGGCATTGTCCTGCTGGAGGGTCATGTCAGGATGAGCCTGCAGGAAGGGTACTACATGAGGGAGGAGGATGTCTTCCCTGTAACACACAGCATTGAGATTCCCTGCAATGACAACAAGCTCAGTCCGATGATGCTGTGCCACACCACCACAGACCATGATGGACCCTCCACCTCCAAATCGATCCCTCTCCAGTGAACAGGCCTCGGTGTAACACTGATTCCTTCGACGATAAACGCAAATCCGACCATCACCCCTGGTGAGACAAAACCGCAACTCATCAGTGAAGAGCACTTCTTGCCAGTTCTGTCTGATCCAGCAACAGTGGGCTTGTGCCCATAGGCAACATTGTTGACGGTGATGTCTGGTGAGGACCTGCCTTACAATAGGCCCACAAGCCCTCTGTCCAGCCTCTCTCAGCCTATTGCGGACAGTCTGAGCACTGATGGAGGGATAGTGTGTTCCTGGTGTAACTCGGGCAGTTGTCGATGCCATCCTGTACCTGTCCCCAGGTGTGATGTTCGGATGTACCGATCCAGTGCCGGTGTTGTTACATGCGGTCTGCCACTGCGAGGATGATCAGCAGTCTGTCCTGTCTCCCTGTAGTGCTGTCTTAGGCATCTCACAGTATGGACAATGCAATTTATTGCCCTGGCCACATCTGCAGTCCCCATGCCTCCTTGCAGCATGCCTAAGGCACGTTCCCGCAGATGAGCAGGGACCCTGGGCATCTTTCTTTTGGTGTTTTTCAGAGTCAGTAGAAAGGCCTCTTTAGTGTCCTAAGTTTTCGTAACTGTGACCTTAACTGCCTACCGTCTGTAAGCTGTTAGTGTCTTAACAACCGTTCCACAGGTGCATGTTCATTAATGAATTGTTTATGGTTCATTGAACAAGCATGGGAAACAGGGTTTAAGCCCTTTACAATGAAGATCTTTGGATTTTTACGAATTATCTTTTAAAAGACAGGGTCTTGAAAAAGGAACGTTTCTTTCTTTTCTGAATTTATTGCCATCAATTGTTTTAATCTGGTACTGGGGACCTTTAGAGTCTTGTGAGGCTCGTGTGCGTCCCAGAGCAAAAACGGAAAACACCACTGTGTTCATGATAGTCTCCCGGGCTTTCCACAGAGGAAACTTAGGCCAAACCACACAGACTCTACATACGATTTTGTGAGAAGACCAATTTTAGAGATGTCTCTTGGTCTGAAAAACACAGCTTTAGACCTGCCACCTTTCACCGCAGACGCGGAAGAGCAATATTGGTGGATGCAGTGGATTGAGACACAGCCCATGCAAAAATATCAGACATCTCTAGCTTAACCAGACAGATTTTCATGGGGATGTTTTTATGGCTTTCATTAGATTTCTGTGGGGGCGTGACATTGTTGGCGAAGGGTTACATTTATTGACCACAGACCGGTGGTGGTAAAATTACACTGTATGTAACTAACTGTACTTTGATTGTAATGTGCATTACCTTAAAAGCATAAAGTGAAAATACATTTAAATGTCGACCTTAAATGCTAGAGCATACCTTCTAGTCTAAATGTTTAGTTGAAACCCTATGCTTTTCATGTCAATACACTGTTGTTGTCGTTATTTCACTGAAAAAGTTTCTCAACCTTTTATTTCTGGTAAGTTTAATAATCATAATTTCAACATTTAATGGGCCTTCCATTTCGATGTTGATCACACCCATGTTCGAGCATCCTCTCCGGTGAGACCAGTCAAATGGTGGTAGTATTGATTCCTGTCTTACTCAAACACTCCTTGAGGTCTTTTTTAAATGGCGTAGTGGAACTTTAAACCTCCACAAACGTCTCTAGAATCGACTAATTGTACTGATTGAATTAGGAATGATTGTAGCTTCATAGGACCCAATGTCCTCAGGTCAGAGTAGTTAAACGAGATTGTTTCTCTGTTCGGGACAATCAAGCATATCATATTTCTCAAGAGAAAAGCAACGAAATATTTGAAAAGCCTGTCAAATCTTAGATAATGATAAAAAATACTGTACAACATTTTGGTTCAAGAAAAGTCACATTCTACAGATCAGATCACGGTTCCTTTTGATGGGAGAGTGAGACAGAAATGAAGGAAACCCTGCTTGGGCCTGAACCAGCTCAGTGTAAAATACTGCTGTGGTTTGCTAGTTTCTCAGATTGCGATTAGCATGCGTTAGTTGTAGCAGTCTGACACTGGCCCCACACCACACTGGCTAACATCCTTAAATCGGTGGGCAGACAATTTTTG
This sequence comes from Oncorhynchus tshawytscha, assembly GCF_018296145.1. Classification (NCBI taxonomy): domain Eukaryota; kingdom Metazoa; phylum Chordata; class Actinopteri; order Salmoniformes; family Salmonidae; genus Oncorhynchus; species Oncorhynchus tshawytscha. The sequence continues at coordinate 69,284,145 of NC_056430.1, read as the reverse complement.
AGAACTTAAAGCCACAATTACAGTAAGGTCAATCGATAATGACAAGTTTCAGATGAGGCTTAACGACTTGAATTAATTTTAAAAGGTGGCATAAATAATGCAAGGGCTTATGGGTGGCCAGACCAGAGCAGTCCAGCGGCCTGTGTTGAACCAAATGTATGTAAAGCAAGGAAGAAGCTCCTTTGCAGACCGCAACTCTCCCTTTTTTCTGCATTAATGAACTAGTGTGGGGGGCAGGCCCGTGTCATACAGTAGCAAGCACAGTCAAGGTGTCAATTGAAATTAATGGACTTCAGATACTTCTTTCTGAGACCTGCCACATGCACACAACTACGGTACTGTAGGGCAGATTGAGGTTAGCCTGTGAATAGACTAGGCCTGTCAGTCATTCCAAAATAGATTGTGTCATTGACGCTGTAGAAGTGTGACACATGGGGCATTCAGTCAATAAGAGACCCAGTCTAGAGCAAAGTCTGATATTATGCCTGCAAATTAACCAGAAAGAAAAACAACCCCAAATGATCCATCTGATTGGTATGTGCAAAAATATTCCTGGTGAAACCTTTGACACAAGGGCGAAAACGTCTCTGAATGTTAAAGCTACAATATAACACTTTTTGGGCGAACCGACCAAATTCACATAGGAATGTTAGATATAGATATGTCATTCTCATTGAAAGCAAGTCTAAGAAAACTTTCCCATTCATAGGTTTTGTTTTTGCATCTTTTACTTTGGGTTTCGTACAACAGCTTTAAACAGCTGAAAATACAATATTTTTGGTTGTGGAAAATATATTTCACAATGGTTTAGATGGTACAGTGATTCTCTACACAATGACTGCTTGTTTTGTCACAAACTGACATTTGGCAAACTATTCCAATTTTAGCAACCATGAAATGGCATATTGCACCTTTAATGAAACGATTCAAGATTGTTTTCTGCAAAGAACAAAAAAAACGTATTGAACATTTTACTGGGGTCTAAACTTCTTGAAGCCTGACAAATCAAAGCATAACTCTGGATGCAAGTGAGTGAGTATGTTTCCCCCTTTACTCCTGCAATACTCTGTAAAAGCTTCCAGCACTGACCTTCTAAATCTATCGATTGCTGGCAAGAAAAGATAGCCACTGGCTAACTTCTTATCACAATAGACTATGCTCTATTGCTTTCTCTTCCACCTCAAGTCCACATCACTCTTCCAAATAAAGGTCAGCCATTTTGGAGCCATGTGTCAAGCCAGATCTGCAATAGCCTCACGGTGTAATTTAAATGAATAGCAATTAAGAATATTCAAATGGCATCTGTTGACACTGAAAGAGACACCTCGGTAACGACATGTATTTAAGTATTCAAATACCACGCTGATTAGGCTCCATGAAATTAAATAACTTATATTGCTTATCTTGACAAGGGGTGGAAAGGGACATTTAGCAGTAAATGAACTGTGACAATCGCAGGGATTATTGCAGATCCTTGATGGAATGGAAAATAGACTTTAGGCAATAATATATTGAACCTAATAGTTTCCTCAACTCAAAGAAACAAAATAAATTGGGGGGAGACTTCTGACTTAATATAGGTTGTCATCATATCTTTGAGGGAGTTTTGGTTTTGTTCTCAGCCAAAAACCGTCAAATGGGGATGCATTTACAGCGGTCCGACACTGGCACCACACTGGCTGACTCGATAACACCCTTAAATCGGTGGGCAGAGAATCTTTGAGAATTTAATGCAGAAATGGCAGTAGTAAAGGGGGAATCGATAATGACAGGTTTCAGACGACTTGAAGTTGTTTTAAAAGGTGGCATAAATAATGTGAGGGCTTATGGGTGGCCAGACCAGAGCAGTCCAGCGGCCTGTGTTGAACCAAATGTATGTAAAGCAAGGAAGAAGCTCCTTTGCAGACCACAACTCTCCCTTTTTTCTGCATTAATGGACTAGTGTGGGGGGCAGGCCCGTGTCATACAGTAGCAAGTACAGTCAAGCTGTCAATGGAAATTAATGGACTTCAGATACTTTTTCTGAGACCTGGCACACACAGCTTGTGTACTGTAGGGTAGATTGAGGTTAGCCGGTGAATAGGCTTGCCAGCCATGCCAAAAGAGGGCAACAGTGGAAATCATTGACTGTTTAAAAAAAATGTATGTACTGGTATTGCTTTGATGCTGTGACTGATTGAATGTGCTTGGTGTTTAGGCAGCATTTAAGCACGGGCTTAGCCCTTACTGGCCCAGAAGAAGATTTAAATTGAACATGCGGAGTAATTAGTCTTCTAAGTACAGCTAAACTGCAGTTCAAAGGAACAAACAAAATAATTACAAGTGCATAATTTAGCATTTTTCTTTCATGCCATTATGGTAGCTAGCTATGCTGTATAGAACAGCCTTATTTTATAAAGATCTACCAACAATCATTTCCGCTCCATCCAATGGCAACTATTGTTTCCTTCCTGCAATCCCTCCTTCCCTCCATGCACACACACACACACACACACACACACACACACACACACACACACACACACACACACACACACACACACACACACACACACACAGTATGGGTTGTGCTCATAAAGCATGTCGCCCATTTCATCAACATTTTCTCTTCCTGTCTCCCCTTGTTCACCTCCGTTGATTCTGATGGGAGAGAGGCAAAAAGGAGAAATGTGTGTGTAAGTTTGGCTCCTTATAAACCTAACATTCCCTCAGCCTCCCTCCCTCCCTCCCTCCCTCCCTCCCTCCCTCCCTCCCTCCCTCCCTCCCTCCCTCCCTCCCTCCCTCCCTCCCTCCCTCCCACACCAATACCCCCACCCCTCTCCCCACTCTGATAAACCCCCACTGAGTAACAGTATCTGGTATATCTGTACTTACAAGGCTAGTAGGCAAGTACCCCATTGCAGTTATGTTTGAACCAGTTCATAAGCTCATCGTCTGCGGTTGTAAACACGAGTGTATGAAATAAAGATGAACATCAGAGGTTGCCAGGGTACCTGCTGCTCTCTATGATCTAAAGGGAAAGAGACAGGACTTACTGTAGCAGAGGGGTTCAAAAGTAATAGCAGGATTTCTTTTAGGGATTTCAGTTTCTGAATGTATGACTCTCGTCCTTTGAGTTTGATTATTATAAAACTACATGAAAACTGACCGTTCCTCTATTTTACCTTTGAATTCCTTGCGAGAATAGACTGGACAAGGGGACATTGTAAGCAGTTTGCTGATGTGGAGTGGGGCTAACATGCAAAATCTCTCTCTTTCTCGCTCCCTGGCTATTCAAGCGATGATCAAGGGCTTCACATTCACAACGTCATCCCCTCATTTTTTTCATCCTCCTTCTCTCGTTCTCTCCCTTTCAAAATTCCAGACTGGCCAACACAGAGGGCTCTCTCTCTGTCCGTCCGTCTGTGTGTCTGTGTGTCTGTGTCTGTGTGTCTGTGTGTCTGTCTGTGTGTCTGTGTGTCTGTGTGTCTGTCTGTCTGTCTGTCTGTCTGTCTGTCTGTCTGTCTGTCTGTCTGTCTGTCTGTCTGTCTGTCTGTCTGTCTGTCTCTGTCTCTGTCTCTGTCTCTGTCTCTGTCTCTGTCTGTGTGGGCGGCAAGTAGCTTAGTGATTAAGAACATTGGGCCAGTAACTGAAAGGTCGCTGATTTGAATACCTGAGCCGATTAGGTTAAAAATCGGTTAATGTGCCCTAGACCAAGGCACTTAACCCTAACTGCTCCTGTAAATCACCCTGAATAGGCAGGCTGCTAAAAAAGAAAGAGCAGGGTTGGCCTGGCTAGCAGCTGACGGTGTGTCTGCCCTGGAATGGGGAGAGAACCAACCCTGAGAGGGGGTTTAATAAACATCAAACAATTTTATGACACATTCAATTCATAGAAATGTAGTGTTTTATTTTGGAATTTGGTCCAGAATGAAACAGTTTGTGTCATCGACATAGCTGCTGTAGAAGTTGTGGATTCAGAGTGTGACACGAGGAATTCAGCCAATAAGAGTCCCAATCTAGACCAAGTCTGATCTAATGCCTGCAAATTAACCAGATAGAAATACAACCCCAAATTATCCATCTGATTTATATGTGCAAAAGGATTCCTGGCGAAACCCTTGGCAGCAGGGCAAAAAATGGATCTGAATGTTAATGAAACTATTCAAGATTGTTTTCAGCACAGAACAAAAAAACTTCTAAAACATTTGATTGGGGTCTAAACTTCTTGAAGCCTGTCAAATCATAGCATAACTCTGGATGCAAGTGAGTGAGTATGTTTTCCTCTTTACTCCTGCAATATTCTGTAATAAGCTTCCAGCCCTGACCTTCTAAATCTATCGATTGCTGGCAAGCGAAGATAGCCACTGGCTAACTGCTTATCTCAATAGACTATGCTCTATTGCTTTCTCTTCCACCTCAAATCCACATCACTCTTCTTCCAAATGAAGGTCAGCCATTTTGGAGCTGTGTGTCAACCCAGAGCTGCAATAGCCTCACCGTGTGACTGAAATCAATAGCAATTAAGACTATTCAAATGGCATCTGTTGACACTGGGAGAGACACTTCGGTAACGACATGTATTTAAGTATTGTCACCTTGTTTTCCCACAAATCCCACGCTGATTAGGTCCCATGAAATTAAATCATTGAATAATATTGGGAAACATCGCTTATCTTGACAAGGGGTGGAAATTGACATTTAGAAGTTAATCAACTGTGACAATCGCAGGGATTATTGCAGATCCTTGATGGAATGGAAAATAGACTTTAGGCAATAATATATTGAACCTAATAGTTTCCTAAACTCAAAGAAACAAAGAAACAAATAATTGTTTGAGACTTCTGACTTAATACTTCACATGTCATCATATGTGACTCCCTACCTGGATTCGGTCTTATGTAGCGACATTTGAATTTCTGTTTTATACATTGGATAAAAGAGCTACAAAATGGTATTTCATGCACTGCATTTGAGGAAACAACGGGTTAGTAATTCTGCTTTGAAAGTTGATCCATTTGTAAACTCACTTTTGAGAAAACCGTCTTTCAATGTTTTGTACTACAATTGGAGAGCACTTCTTTGTCTATTCCCATTCAGCATTGTTCACACCCTCTTAAGCCTTAAAGACATGGGTGGAGCTAAGGGTTGATCCGAGCGTTCTCCACTAACTTGCCAGCTACTTCCACATCTAAGGGAGAGAGAGAACAGCTCACTGAACATCATTTGCCTTAGCAGAGCTGGTTAGGCTGTTATGTTATCCAGAGTGTTGCTGAGTGCGACTGTGCTGTGGGATTGTCCATTCGTAAATTCAGAGCCTTTCGCGTTCAGAGCGCACACTGGACGCTCTGGCCAATATGTAGGGTTGATCCGAAAGCTCTGACCTCACAACAACCATCAAGCACCTAAGCTAAGTGGCTAGCTACTTCCTGACACAATGAGAGAACACCCCACTCTGACCATTTTACTCACCCTAGCAGAGCTGGTTTGGCTGTTATCATGTTATCCAGAGTGTTGGTGACTAACTGTGCCGCTGGCAAAAATTGAATTATTTTTATTTTATTTTTATTTTACCTTTATTTAACCAGGTAGGCAAGTTGAGAACAAGTTCTCATTTACAATTGCGACCTGGCCAAGATAAAGCAAAGCAGTTCGACAGATACAACGACACAGAGTTACACATGGAGTAAAACAAACATACAGTCAATAATACAGTATAAACAAGTCTATATACAATGTGAGCAAATGAGGTGAGAAGGGAGGTAAAGGCAAAAAAGGCCATGGTGGCAAAGTAAATACAATATAGCAAGTAAAACACTGGAATGGTAGTTTTGCAATGGAAGAATGTGCAAAGTAGAAATAAAAATAATGGGGTGCAAAGGAGCAAAATAAATAAATAAATAAAAATTAAATACAGTTGGGAAAGAGGTAGTTGTTTGGGCTAAATTATAGGTGGGCTATGTACAGGTGCAGTAATCTGTGAGCTGCTCTGACAGTTGGTGCTTAAAGCTAGTGAGGGAGATAAGTGTTTCCAGTTTCAGAGATTTTTGTAGTTCGTTCCAGTCATTGGCAGCAGAGAACTGGAAGGAGAGGCGGCCAAAGAAAGAATTGGTTTTGGGGGTGACTAGAGAGATATACCTGCTGGAGCGTGTGCTACAGGTGGGAGATGCTATGGTGACCAGCGAGCTGAGATAAGGGGGACTTTACCTAGCAGGGTCTTGTAGATGACATGGAGCCAGTGGGTTTGGCGACGAGTATGAAGCGAGGGCCAGCCAACGAGAGCGTACAGGTCGCAATGGTGGGTAGTATATGGGGCTTTGGTGATAAAACGGATTGCACTGTGATAGACTGCATCCAATTTGTTGAGTAGGGTATTGGAGGCTATTTTGTAAATGACATCGCCAAAGTCGAGGACTGGTAGGATGGTCAGTTTTACAAGGGTATGTTTGGCAGCATGAGTGAAGGATGCTTTGTTGCGAAATAGGAAGCCAATTCTAGATTTAACTTTGGATTGGAGATGTTTGATATGGGTCTGGAAGGAGAGTTTACAGTCTAACCAGACACCTAAGTATTTGTAGTTGTCCACGTATTCTAAGTCAGAGCCGTCCAGAGTAGTGATGTTGGACAGGCTGGTAGGTGCAGGTAGCGATCGGTTGAAGAGCATGCATTTAGTTTTACTTGTATTTAAGAGCAATTGGAGGCCACGGAAGGAGAGTTGTATGGCATTGAAGCTTGCCTGGAGGGTTGTTAACACAGTGTCCAAAGAAGGGCCGGAAGTATACAGAATGGTGTCGTCTGCGTAGAGGTGGATCAGGGATTCACCAGCAGCAAGAGCGACCTCATTGATGTATATAGAGAAGAGAGTCGGTCCAAGAATTGAACCCTGTGGCACCCCCATAGAGACTGCCAGAGGTCCGGACAGCAGACCCTCCGATTTGACACACTGAACTCTATCAGAGAAGTAGTTGGTGAACCAGGCGAGGCAATTATTTGAGAAACCAAGGCTGTCGAGTCTGCCGATGAGGATGTGGTGATTGACAGAGTCGAAAGCCTTGGCCAGATCAATGAATACGGCTGCACAGTAATGTTTCTTATCGATGGCGGTTAAGATATCGTTTAGGACCTTGAGCGTGGCTGAGGTGCACCCATGACCAGCTCTGAAACCAGATTGCATAGCAGAGAAGGTATGGTGAGATTCGAAATGGTCGGTAATCTGTTTGTTGACTTGGCTTTCGAAGACCTTAGAAAGGCACGGTAGGATAGATATAGGTCTGTAGCAGTTTGGGTCAAGAGTGTCCCCCTTTGAAGAGGGGGATGACCGCAGCTGCTTTCCAATCTTTGGGAATATCAGACGACACGAAAGAGAGGTTGAACAGGCTAGTAATAGGGGTGGCAACAATTTCGGCAGATGATTTTAGAAAGAAAGGGTCCAGATTGTCTAGCCCGGCTGATTTGTAGGGGTCCAGATTTTGCAGCTCTTTCAGAACATCAGCTGACTGGATTTGGGAGAAGGAGAAATGGGGAAGGCTTGGGCGAATTTCTGCTTGAAAAAGCTAGCCTTGGCTTTTCTAACTGTCTGTGTATAATGGTTTCTAGTTTCCCTGAACAGCTGCATATCACGGGGGCTGTTCGATGCTAATGCAGAACGCCATAGGATGTTTTTGTGTTGGTTAAGGGCAGTCAGGTCTGGGGAGAACCAAGGGCTATATCTGTTCCTGGTTCTAAATTTCTTGAATGGGGCATGTTTATTTAAGATGGTTAGGAAGGCATTTTAAAAAAATATCCAGGCATCCTCTACTGACGGGATGAGATCAATATCCTTCCAGGATACCCCGGCCAGGTCGATTAGAAAGGCCTGCTCGCAGAAGTGTTTCAGGGAGCGTTTTACAGTGATGAGTGGAGGTCGTTTGACCGCTGACCCATTACGGATGCAGGCAATGAGGCAGTGATCGCTGAGATCTTGGTTGAAGACAGCAGAGGTGTATTTAGAGGGAAGTTGGTTAGGATGATATCTATGAGGGTGCCCGTGTTTAAGGCTTTGGGGAGGTACCTGGTAGGTTCATTGATAATTTGTGTGAGATTGAGGGCATCAAGTTTAGATTGTAGGATGGCTGGGGTGTTAAGCATGTTCCAGTTTAGGTCACCTAGCAGCACGAACTCTGAAGATAGATGGGGGGCAATCAGTTCACATATGGTGTCCAGAGCACAGCTGGGGGCAGAGGGTGGTCTATAGCAGGTGGCAACGGTGAGAGACTTGTTTTTAGAGAGGTGGATTTTTAAAAGTAGAAGTTCAAATTGTTTGGGTACAGACCTGGATAGTAGGACAGAACTCTGCAGGCTATCTTTGCAGTAGATTGCAACACCGCCCCCTTTGGCAGTTCTATCTTGTCTGAAAATGTTGTAGTTTGGAATTAAAATTTCTGAATTTTTGGTGGTCTTCCTAAGCCAGGATTCAGACACAGCTAGAACATCCGGGTTGGCTGAGTATGCTAAAGCAGTGAATAGAACAAACTTAGGGAGGAGGCTTCTAATGTTAACATGCATGAAACCAAGGCTATTACGGTCACAGAAGTCATCAAAAGAGAGCGCCTGGGGAATAGGAGTGGAGCTAGGCACTGCAGGGCCTGGATTCACCTCTACATCGCCAGAGGAACATAGGAGGAGTAGAATAAGGGTACGGCTAAAAGCTATGAGAATTGGTCGTCTAGAACGTCTGGAACATAGAGTAAAAGGAGGTTTCTGGGGGCGATAAAATAGCATCAAGGTATAATGTACAGACAAATGTATGGTAGGATGTGAATACAGTGGAGGTAAACCTAGGTATTGAGTGATGAAGAGAGAGATATTGTCTCTAGAAACATAATTGAAACCAGGAGATGTCATTGCATGTGTGGGTGGTGGAACTAATAGGTTGGATAAGGTATAGTGAGCAGGACTAGAGACTCTACAGTGAAATAAGCCAATAAACACTAACCAGAACAGCAATGGACAAGACATATTGACATTAAGGAGAGGCATGCTTAGTCGAGTGATCAAAAGGGTCCGGTGAGTGGAGAGGTTGGTTGGTGATTTAGACAGCTAGCCAGGCCATCGGTAGCAAGCTAGCATAGGATGGAGGTCTGTTGTTAGCCACCTCTTGCGTTCTGTCAGTAGATTAGTGGGGTTCCGTGTGGTAGAGGGGATTAATCCAAATCACACAACAACAAAAATAAAAACAATAGATATAGTTATAGATGCCCAAGAAGAAAACATAATAATAATAAAAATAAATAAATTGTCCGATTGTCTATTCAGATAGCAGCCGGTAAGATAGCTAACGGTTAGCAGGCCGCAGATGGGCGTTCAGGTAACGTCGCGACGGAGGAGCCAGCCGGATCTCCTTCGGGTAGATAACGTCGGCAGTCCAGTTATGAAGGCCCGGTGGGGCTCCGCGTAGGCAGTAGAACGGGTCCGGATAGGTGACTGCAGCCCAGGAGTGATTGATGGAACTCATGAGTGATTGACGGAGCTGGCTAGCTCCGGAATAATTGATGTTTGCCCCGGAATCGACGAAGGCCGATAGTCACACGGATAGCAGCTAGCTAGCTGTGAGATCCGGGTATGAATGTCCAGAGAGCAGTCGAAATCCAGGGACATGGAGAGAAATTGGTCCGGTATGTTCCGTTCCGTTCCGAGCCGCGCTGCGCCGTACAGAACTGGCGATAGATTTTCGAGCTAAAGGATAGCTGATGACCACAAACCGTGGTTAGCTGAATACTAACGATTTGCCAGTAAAGGAGCTAACTAGCTTCTGGATTAGCTTCTGGCTAGTTTCAGGCTAGCTTCTTGGAGGATTACAGATTTGAGGTAAATAATACTTTTTTATAAATATAAATTGGTGAGGCGGGTTGCAGGAGAGTGTTTTGAAGATGAGTTGATGGAAAATAAAAATGAAATGTATGTGAAAAAAAGTTGTAAATATATATATATACAGGACACGACAAGACGAGGACAAAAGACGTCTGAACTGCTATGCCACCTTGGAGATCATCATTATGCTTCGTTGCTGACGTTTACTGACACCGGACAAATTCAACTGGCGTTGAGTGTTCAAAAATGAATCAGTTATTCTGTGCTCTGGCACACTAAGATGAGAGTCTTTTGTTAATAAATGTAGCTAGATAGCTAGCTAGGTAAACAATGAATCCTAACGCGTAATGTTAGTTAGCCAGCCAGCAAGCCAACGTTAGCTAGCTAGCTAACAGTACACTTTAAATTGAAATGAAAATACTTTGTCAAAATTAGAAACACATAATAGCTGAAAATGTAGCTAGCTAGACTATCTTAGCCATGGTCTGAAATCAGAGTAGATCGCCAGAGATAATTTATCAGCTAGTACGCCTATCAACAGTTGCAGTGACATTCCATTGGAATGGATTCTTGCATAGTGAAGTCTTTTGTTAGGACATGTAGCTAGCTAAACAATGGACCATAATCACAACTAATGACATTAGTACCCTGCATGAATCTGCAGGTAGCTAACCAACCAGGTTCTATGGCTATAACTCGTCAAGCAAATGTGTCTGAGACACGAAGAATAAGATCATACACATAACATTAGCTAGCGACCCAGCCAGTTAACGTTAGCTAGCTAACAGTACACTTGAAATTAAACCACATTGTCAAAATTAGAAACATGTAATATCAGAAAACTTGCTAGACTATCTTACCCGTGTACATCATGGTTGGGCACGTCTCCTGTCTGATGCCATGCATGGTTGCTCTTAGTTTGAAGATGTAATGCAGACTGGTGTTTTCTCCATCTCCTTAGCTATCACACTTGAATTCCACTGATTTCAAAACTCGGTCTTCCAGACAGTGGAACACATACACATTACGTTAGCTAGAGAGCCAACCAGCTAACGTTAGCTAGCCAACAGCACACTTTAACTTGACATGATACTACGTGATAAAACGTTTTTTAAAGCCGCATTCGACACGATTACCTAAACATACTGACCAGCTCCAATAGACAGACGTGTGCTACATGGCAGAACAATCCAAACTCATCTCTTGGCATGTCCAGCCCACTCATTATCTCAGCCAATCATGGCTAGCGTGAAGGTTGCTCACTTTTTCTGTGGCTAAATCAACTAGGCTGGTAATTTAACAATTTTATTCGTATTTTCCAGATGACATACAGGTCTGTTATTAAGGCACATGAAAGTTCACATGTTTGAGAAGGCATTTCTGCCAAAAAGACACATTTTTGATTTAAAAACATTTTTTTTTCATGTTCAAGCGGCTCTACTGTGAAGTCGTGACTTGCGACATATGCCTAGTTTCCTGAATTGGGCCACATATCTTTAATAGTGTATTGGTTTTGCTTTCAGTCAGAAATCGTCAAATGGGTATGCATTTTCAGATGTAGGATCTTAATTGATCACTCTTTTGTTGCTGATAATTTTCCTGTGCCACAGGAAATGCAGATGATTAACATCAATTCACTGAAAACCCGCCCTACATTCTTGTAATAACAGTGTTTCACTTTTCATGTAGGTGTATTTTGACCAGCTAATATCCTAAACCCTGATCAATCAACATTATGGACTAAACATTCACATCTTGTTGCTGCAGGATTAATTTTCTGCGACAATTTTACATCTGTATCTGGCTGCGTCAGGTGTGTGTGTAAATCCTGTGATTTTGAGGCGTGATGAGCGATCGCAGCTTGATGGCTCCCCATGTAAAGAAAGGGAGACAGGTGGCGCCGGGGAATCTGACAGGTTCACAATGAATAGTATGCAAATTAGGCTAATGATTATTGTGTTTTACCGGTGTGCTTGAAGACAACCACAGTTGTTTATGAGTGTGTGTGTGTGAGTGTGTGTGTGTGTGTGTGTGTGTGTGTGTGTTTATGAGCCTGTGACGCAAACACAAGTCAGTAATAAGAGGTGATCAACCATGACGTGCGCAGTGAAGCGTTGTGAATGCTACATAAATCGGTGTCCCCATCCGTCTCTCCTGCCTCCTCAGGCCCTTCGACAACTCTGTCAGGTGGTAGTGGAGTGATAAAGAGGGGCTAGTGCCTGGCTTCTGAGGAGCCCCTCTGTCTCACATGCACAGACAGACACTGACAAACACAGGCAGGCACACACACAGACGAATACAAGCACACACACACACACACGAAGAGCCCTGGCCTTCAGCCTTCTAACCCAACACTTACATGTCCTGGCAGTTTGATGACCTCACAGTGAAATTCAACACAGAGTCGATGTGCAAATGAAAATGAATTATAAGATGGGGAAAATACTAAACTGTTAGTCTGTTTTATTTCCAGATTTCAAGAGAGAGAGAGTGCAAGAGAGAGAGAGAGAGAGAGAGAGAGCAAGCAAGACAGCAAGAGAGTCAGCGAGAGAGAGAGTGAGAGAGGGATCACTCACAGCTCAACACCAGATATATTGTGCCCCTTTCCTTCCCAGTTGAGCTGCTCTATGTCTTGCATCCTAGATTTCAGACTTTTCCACAGCCGCCCCAACTCTCCTCCGCACCGCCAGGTTACAGCAGTGGTGGTGTTTAATCTCCTGCTCTAACACAATATTGTAATTACAGTTCAACAGGGTTTAACGTGGGGGGGAGAAAGAGGGGGAAAAGAGGAAGAAGGATCTGGGGAGAGAAACCAGGGATCCTTTCACAGTTGAGGATTAAGAGGGAAGGGAGTCCTTTTCATATATATATATATTTTTATATATATATATATTTTTATATATATATATATATATATATATATATATATATATATATATATATATATATATATATATATATATATATACAGTGGGGCAAAAAGTATTTAGTCAGCCACCAATTGTGCAAGTTCTCCCACTTAAAAAGATGAGAGAGGCCTGTAATTTTCATCATAGATACACTTCAACTATGACAAACAAAATGAGATTTTTTTTTCCAGAAAATCACATTGTAGGATTTTTTATGAATTTATTTGCAGATTATGGTGGAAAATAAGTATAACAAAAGTTTCTCAATACTTTGTTATATACCCTTTGTTGACAATGACAGAGGTCAAACACTTTCTCTAAGTCTTCACAAGGTTTTCACACACTGTTGCTGGTATTTTGGCCCATTCCTCCATGCAGATCTCCTCTAGAGCAGTGATGTTTTGGGGCTGTTGATGGGCAACATGGACTTTCAACTCCCTCCAAAGATTTTCTATGGGGTTGAGATCTGGAGACTGGCTAGGCCACTCCAGGACCTTGAAATGCTTCTTACAAACCCACTCCTTCGTTGCCCGGGCGGTGTGTTTGGGATCATTTGCATGCTGAAAGACCGAGCCACGTTTCATCTTCAATGCCCTTGCTGATAGAAGGAGGTTTTCACTCAAAATCTCACAATACATGGCCCCATTCATTCTTTCCTTTCGACGGATCAGTCGTCCTGGTCCCTTTGCAGAAAAACAGCCCAAAAGCATGATGTTTCCACCCCCATGCTTCACAGTAGGTATGGTGTTCTTTGGATGCAACTCCGCATTCTTTGTCCTCCAAACACGACGAGTTGAGTTTTCACCAAAAAGTTATATTTTGGTTTCATCTGACCATATGACATTCTCCCAATCTTCTTCTGGAGCATCCAAATGCTCTCTAGCAAACTTCAGACGGGCCTGGACATGTACTGGCTTAAGCAGGGGGACATGTCTGGCACTGCAGGATTTGAGTCCCTGGCGGCATAGTGTGTTACTGATGGTAAGCTTTGTTACTTTGGTCACAGCTCTCTGCAGGTCATTCACTAGGTCCCTCCGTGTGGTTCTGGGATTTTTGCTCACCGTTCTTGTGATCATTTTGACCCCACGGGGTGAGATCTTGCGTGGAGCCCCAGATCGAGGGAGATTATCAGTGGTCTTGTATGTCTTCCATTTCCTAATAATTGCTCCCACAGTTGATTTCTTCAAACCAAGCTGCTTACCTATTGCAGATTCAGTCTTCCCAGTCTGGTGCAAGTCTACAATTTTGTTTCTGGTGTCCTTTGACAGCTCTTTGGTCTTGGCCACAGTGGAGTTTGGAGTGTGACTGTTTGAGGTTGTGGACAGGTGTCTTTTATACTGATAACAAGTTCAAACAGGTGCCATTAATACAGGCAACGAGTGGAGGACAGAGGAGCCTCTTAAAGAAGAAGTTACAGGTCTGTGAGAGCCAGAAATCTTGCTTGTTTGTAGGTGACCAAATACTTATTTTCCACCATAATTTGCAAATAAATTCATTAAAAATCCTACAATGTGATTTTCTGGATTTTTTCCCCTCATTTTGTCTGTCATAGTTGAAGTGTACCTATGATGAAAATTACAGGCTTCTCTCATCTTTTTAAGTGGGAGAACTTGCACAATTGGTGGCTGACTAAATACTTTTTTGCCCCACTGTATATATATAACAATCTAACGAATATATATATATAGACTGTGTTGCTTAACCTCTTAACTAGTTTGTGTTTGTGAGGGGTGTGTGTTTGTGTGTGTGTGTGTGTGTGTGTTTTTGACTGGCCTCACTCCCCCTATTAGATAGGTAATTCATTAGGACTGATGGATTCAGGGGCCCGCGATAATGATCTCGCTGTGACATCTCATTTATTTATCTCAAGGAGAGACAGAGGTGTTCACGTGGCTGATACACTGCCTTTACAAAGTGATATAGCCCTACACACACACACACACACACACACACACACACACACACACACACACACACACACACACACCAAAATCAAAAATATTCATACAATGAACATATTCATAACTCTGCAGAATTGTGCATCCCTAAGAGATCCCATATTCAAGATCACTGACATGATGAATAAGCGTGCAACGTGGGCTAAAAACTAATTTCACCCGAGACAAGTCCCTCATCATCCTCGATAACAACTAGGGTCTTCTCAGCACGTCTCAGCCCCAAGGTTATAACTGGAAGAAATCATTACAGCAAGACGGATCGTCAAACCTACTGGGACCCCCCCCACACACACACACACAAACACCCCCCACACACACACACAAACACCCCCCCCACACACACCTCCGTTCCCAATGCCTATCACAGTCCGTTTGTTTATTTCCATTCTAATGGCCAGCACCGAGCTGTCACATCACTACTGCATATCCCAGCTATTCCTACTGCCTCCTCCACACTCTTCCCTATTTCTCTAGTGGTACAATTGGCTTCTCAGCACATTTAAAACACATTAAAATGTGCTTGGCAGCTACCTATTGTTACCCCCCTCTAGCAGTACCTCCGTAGGTCCTTAATGTGATGTATACCATAGCAGTGGGTAACAGCCGTCACCATCCACCACCCTTTCCTCATGTCTTAGCCTGTGTTCCAAATAGCACTCTGTTCCCTATTTAGTCCACTACTTTAGACTAGAGCCCAGACGATGGGTCCATAGGGCTCTGTGCCACAGTCTGGCACTATCTAGGGTGCCATTCTAGGGTGCCATTTGGGATACAACATCCCTCTCCCCTGCAATATGCAACATTTGAGGCAAAAGTTTCTTCGTTAGATTGTTGTGTGTCCAGCATGGAACAGGAACATGCCAAATCAGCAGAAACACCATAGCAGTATCCGTAGCAGTATTCTAAAATACCTGACTCAGTCTCAAATCAAGGCATCCTCAGGTGAGCTGCGATGCGATTTGCACTAAAATGTTCGATGCTTACATACATTATCATATCACAAACTAAGTTTTTTTTCCTTCTGACAAAAAAAATCCCCCATTAAATCAAGAACCGTGACATCCACTCACGTCCAATCATTCCTATTGAGTTTTCTTAACTCGATCGAACCCAGCCTCTCTGATTGTCGAGGCAATTCCAATTAACTGGTCATTCGTGTTTGTTTGCTGTCGGAGGCTGGAGGGACTTTACGTCCCCTGGGGGTCGTGGCGGAACCGTGCCTTCATGATCTCCTGATCTGTCCATTGATTATAGAGGTTGATACGATGGGGCCTAGCGGGTGCACCCGGCTTCCTTGTAACGCAGCCTGCTGTTTCCTTTCCCATGTCTTAGTGAGGCTGTGGAGGGAGGTTGGTTAGATCTGTTGGGGTTGTAGACAGGGGGTAATGTTTGTGTGGGGAGGAGGGGAGAGTTAATGTAGGGAAAGGGTTGTGATTGTGAGGTGTGTGTGTGAGAGAAAGAGAGAGAGAGAGAGAGAGAGAGAGAGAGATAAAAAAAATCACCAACAGACAGCGCCACACACCGAGTGTGTGTTGTTTGTGAATGTGTGTGTGTGGCTCAATGGCCCAGGCAGCAGCCAACCACTGCTGTCGTCACCTCCCCTTCACTCCTCCCCTCCCACCCACCCCCCACCCCATTATCGCCTGGCGCATCAATACAGCCAGTGTAATTGGAATGATCAAACTCGGTTTTCCAATAATGTGGACACTATCATCACCTCTAATGAAGTGGATAGTGGCTCTGACGGCTCTAGCTGAACCCGCAGCTGGGGGATGGGGGGGGGGATACACCTGGGTCATGTCCCAAATGGCACCCTATTCCCTATTCAAAGTGCACTTCTTTTGAACATGGCCAATAGGGAATACGGTGCCATCTGGGATGCATCCCTGATCAAAATGGGCTAACGCGTTTGTCCTGGTCCACCACCAAGCCTTTCAGATGGCCGGTTTGAGTGTAACCTCTGTGTAACATTGGTGGGAAATGGCGTCAAGAACTTTAAAGATGTGTTTGAATACAGGAGGTGTGACATGTTAAACATGGCTTCTTGGCCTGGTACTGGAGAACAACTGAGAAGTCAGTAGGTGAGATGATGGTCTATACTGTACAGTAGAACAAGAGGGGATGGTATGATGGTGGTCTACTGTATTCAGTGTCTATTCATGGTCTGATTGGGTGCAGTGGAGGTGTTCTAGTTAAGCTAAGGGATGCTCTCTCTCTCTCCGCCTTTATTTTCTCTGTCTCCCTCTCTCTATATATACTCTAGTATCAGTTACTCCTAGGCTTTCCATCCCATCGTGTTTAGCCACACACACACACACACACACACACAACTCCATTTGTACCGTCAACTGTCTGAGAGAGCAGCTTGTTAACTGCTTCACTCCAACGAGCTTCGGCAGTGATGGCGGGGAGGCAGCGGGCTGCAGGCTGCACTGGCTCTAATGGCCATCACAGCCAGAGAGACAGAACCTGGCCAGAGAGAATGGGAGAGGGAGGGATGGAGTCAGAGGGAAGGGGGTGGGGTGGGGGGGGGTTGGAGGGAACAATAGAGAGCGAGAGACAGACACAGAGAGATGTTTACGGTTCATTTTTTATTGTTTATTTCACTTTTGTATATTACTATTATCTTATATGTTTCCCATGCCAATAAAGCCCCTTGTTTGCTCCCCATGTCTTAGTGAGGCTGTGGAGGGAGGTTGGTTAGATCTGTTGGGGTTTTAGCCCGGGGGTAATGTTTGTGTGGGGAAAGGGTTGTGAGGTGTGTGTGAGAGAGACAGAGAGACAGAGAGACAGAGAGAGACAGGCGTATTCCAGATCTGATCATTGAAAAACAACTCCTAGGCTTCTGCTTGTCCAGCTAACAAAATGTAAGGGAGGGAGAACTCATAAAGAAGGTGTTGTGTGTGACAGAGAAAGAGACAAGTCAGGATGAGTGGAGAATTGCTGGATATTGCTGCAGTTTGCTGTCGCTGTACTTCTCAGTGGACCTAGTGAGTAGTGTCCTGCCATGTTTCCAGAGTGCTTCAACAGTGCTTCGTAGGGGGTCACACACAGGGCTTCTGGGTTGAAAGAAGACCTATTCTGTTCTTTCTTTCGTTTCTTCAGGGGGCGTGTGGCGTTGAAGTGTGTTTTGGGGCACATTTCACGTCGGTGTGGCATCATCAGTTTATGTTTACACGGATACCAGAATAATACCTTGGCTAGGTCTGCAAATAGGGCGATATAATACAAAACCTGAGGAAATGACATTTAAACAGTGACATTTTAACATATTTAAAAATGCCTCTAGTTCATGTCGGTGTGCTCAATAAAGTAATCAGCAATGTTTACACGGAT
Source organism: Oncorhynchus tshawytscha (assembly GCF_018296145.1). Classification (NCBI taxonomy): domain Eukaryota; kingdom Metazoa; phylum Chordata; class Actinopteri; order Salmoniformes; family Salmonidae; genus Oncorhynchus; species Oncorhynchus tshawytscha. Next base: position 69,266,114 of record NC_056430.1, on the reverse strand, counting down.
ATAAAAAAAAGAATACCTTGATCCATCTGCAAATAGGGCAGCACAATGGAAATCTGAGGAAATTACACTGTAGCTGAAAAAATGTTATTTTGCGTTTTTCTCTCAGGAGAGCGTGACATGGGCTTGTTATTCGTCATTCATGAATAGGAAGATAATGGTTATTTTGAGCAGCGTACTTCACGCTCCCCAAAAAAGGTGAGCGAGAGGAGCCTATTTTGCCGGAGTGAAAGGAAACACTAACACTCTAATTGGTTAAGGGTTACATGAAATAAAGGCATGCGTTCCACATGGCACCCTTTTCCCTACATCGTGCTCTACTTTTGCCTAGGACCAATTAGTGCACTATGTGGGGCATAGGGTGCCGTTTGGGATGCAGAGGTCATGTTTCCTTGTGAGTGATAGCTACAATGAAGTGTTCTTATCAAGGAGTTTTGATAACAGTTTGTAAAGTAAGACATTTGTACCGTATAAGTACATTAAACAACATGGCACAAAGTTGATCTCATGGTGTTCTGAACCAAACTACTAGTTAGAGGGTGGGAGGGTTTCCGGTTTTTGTTTGTTTACTGATGCTGCATGGGATAGAAGGAAAAAACAGACATCAAAACAGCCAGCGCCATCTGTTAACAAAAGGAAAGTCTATGACCTAGTTTTAGAGCGCAGATCGCTCTGACTGCAGGATCTCTCTCTCCCTCGACACTCCACTGTGCCGACTGCACCACATGTAACACACTGGATGTGACATGACTGTTGCAGTTGAGGTCGATTAGGCCGCTTTGTGTGTGTGTGTGCGTGTGGTGCGTTACACAATGTCTTTAACATGGAGGCATTGTATGGAACTAGAAGTGCTGTAGTTTACCACTATCAACTATGCTACCACTTGTGGGTTTAGAACTAACTGTATGTAGAGCGATGCAAAGTGAATAACGTGACAACAGAAGATGAATCGGTTAAAGATTATACTCCATGACAGCAGACAGGGAATCCAATCCCAAAAAAACGACACAGACCACAACATAAAAAGCCTCCAGTTAGGAATAATAGAAAGGCACTGAAAAAAGAAGACAACCAATTTCAGTTCATATTTAAAGCTGGGGACGGTAATTGGTGATGCACCTGAGCAATTGTTCCTGAATGCTGTTGAAAAGAGGTTTGGAAAAAAAAATCCGCGAAAATGGAACAACTCCACTGGGGGACAAGCATTATTATTCGCAGAGACCAACAGAAATCTCAAAGAAACGGCTGGAAGAAAAGGAAAATAGAATGGCCATTAGATTTCGATGAAAAATATTTTTTAAAGTGAGGACTATTTTCTGTTCCATTTGCTACTATTTCATTTTTCCTAACAGGTTGGAACTGAACAAAGCCTGTTGAGTAAAATGGCCCCAGTGACTATAAACAGGACTGGTAGTGGTGGTTGGTGGTGGTTTCTACAGTGAATACAGGGATTTCATCTTTGACTAGTTTCTCAGTTGGCTAGACAAAGTATCTTCCAGGATCAAGCTACCAGTCAAGTATGGTGGCTGCTGGTTTTGCACACTGCATACAAAGATTTCAGCTTTGGCTAGATTGCCATTTTATTTTGCTATCAAATAACTTCCAGAAACATCTTTAGAATTACCACTCAAACAAGGCAGGCTATTTCAACCCACAAGGGAGACATTTTCAGTCCTTCTCCAGAGACAATCAGTTACATCCAAACCTAACCCATTTTCTGTTTTGAGGTTTAATTCATTTCTCACAGAATTTATCTTACTATATCCGCTATAGCCCAAGCTTGTCCTCCTCAGTTCTCTCTCTCTCCCTCGATTGGTGGATTGAAAAGCATGCAAGCAATTCCTAGGTGCTGACAGCTGTCCTGCTCTTCTGTGGAGCGAGAGTCACACTTTGTGTCTGGGACTGGTGATGTTTAACTGAAGTATGATGGTGATGAGAGTTGTTGTCTGCGTCCCAAATGGCATATTGAATAGGCTGTTATTTGGGACACTATCGGGACATTATTATTACCCCAATACCCAGACTAGATGGTATGTTGTTTGTGGCCATTTCTTGACCTCTCACAGTGTTATGTTTTTAAAAAAGGTTCTTGATTTACATTTTCCCTTGTCCTGTTGTCCGCAGTATTGACTTTCTGAGTTGAGGTGCTGCTAGAAATGTTGGTCCTGTATGTTAGAGTTCAGTGTGGTCATATCGAGACGGTATTGTTATTGACGGTTAGGTTGACCTGAGTGGTTTGCACCTTCATGGTTGAGTTTACATTTCCTAAGTTGGAGTGTTTTGTCCCCGGAAATTTTAAGTAACAAAGGGTAATTTAAGTTGTATTTAATTAACATATATCACCTAAGTTGAAGACGAATTACTGAACTAATTAGTTTTTCTCTACATTGGATGAACGGAAGCTTTATTTTCATCGAGTGATGATAAGTCAACCAAGCAAGGTATTGCTTTATAACCCGTGAGATATGTCGTCACACAAGCGAATGCACAAATAGAGCTCTAGGGGTGCTGGAGCACCTCCCCCTTTGCCCTCCTATGAAAAAAAAGTGCCCTTTTGATTGGTGTCGTTTTTTTCCCCTTTAAATTGCCTATCCACCTAGATCATTTCTCATTAATCAAAAAGTCCCCTCCCCCGTCCTTCTGCCACAGTGAGTGCGGCAGTGCATTGCTACGCTCGTCTTCGTCACATGCACGAGCTTCCCACCTGCACCAGGCAGTGATTTTGAAAGGAATACCACCATAGGTTTTTTGACATTTCTGGCATGTGTCGTCTCATGGTCAGGGACACGAAAGAGGGCGACTGCAGTTCGCTTCTGTTAGCAGCAGAACAAATTCAAATCGAGTAAAGAATAGTAAGTAGAAATGCATGAATGGAATTAAAGTAGATTCTGGGCGCCTGCCCCAATCAATGGTCTGTGTACGACCCTACCATGTATAGTCTGAATTGGTTTCATGAGGGTTTCATAATTCCATAACAAACAACGATAGGGTGTGGCGACATCGCCATGAATTAATTATGACACAATGATGTGTTTATAATGCGACAACCCAGTAATGCTGTTTACTAAAACACTCTCACCCTCAAGGTAATAGCCGTAAATAGGCAGTCATTAATTGAAGCCAAATATTTGGAGTTCTCATTAGGTGTTTAAGTATTCATTGAGATTCATGAGATGGTACATCCCGTATACACAGAAAGAGCAACTTGCCTGCAGACTTGCCATATTTACAGAAATTCGTGAAAGAATTATCTACCTTTCAAGTCATCTTTCAAATAAGTTTCGATATTGTAAAGATGGCATTTTTTGATAGTAAAATAAAAACCCATGAAGAGTACAACGAGTATATCTGGGAAACACATTTTTATCTGAGTTTCACATTTGAATCACTACCTTGCTATTTAAAAAAACTCAAGCACCCATCATTTACATCAAATCATTTCACATTAATTGAGTCTTATTATCAGACAATGATCAATCTGAAGTCCTGAGAATCACATGCTTCCCCACAAAAACCAAAAACTTATCTTCCCTCTTGCTATTTTTACCCAATTTAAACAGAAAATGTGCTGGACAGCTATTCGATGAGAGAATGCTCCAAACTTCGCACTTTAACATCAAACATTTGAAGATTGCAAATATTCATGATGATAGGAATCTTTTAGGAAGAGGAGCATAAATACCTCCGATATATTACAAGTATGTCAACAGGATGAGAGAGAGAGAGAGAGAGAGAATCATTCCATGGACTACAGCAGCAGACGAGACAGTCACAGTACCTTGAACTGTGTCCAGCAACAGCAGATCTAGTCCGAATTTAGTGTTTTTTCTATATGCAGTAGTTCTCTGGTGTATTCGTCCTATTTAGAAGGAGCTCATGAAAACTGTATTCACTCCACCAGTGGGTGTCTTGTGGAAGGATAAGCAGTGGAAGAGAGGGAGTATGACATGGTGACATAAGGCTGAACAGGGCTTTTCCTCTCTCTAGCTTGGGCCCAGACATCACTGCCCTGGGACAGGGGGATCACAGGTTCACAGACTGCAGACTGCCCCACCTGTTTCCTCCAGGTTTCTTTCCTGTTCCCTACGGAGACACCAGAGAGGTGAGTTCCAGGAAATTAGATGGAAATTTATCACACATGCAGAGGTGCAAGTACACACACACACACTATAGTCCCTCTTCACACACACACACACACACACACACACACACACACACACACACACACACACACACACACACACACACACACACACACACACACACACATTCCCTGAGCAGCTGGTGCAGCCGAGAGCTCCTTCAACTCCTCTCCACAGAGAGAGACAGAACTCTCATGACTAATTCTGTAAGGCTTAGCTATGCTGACCTCCCGACCTCTGTCACTGTCATGCCCAAAGTTTCAAAACATTTGGCGAACCCTTCACATAACATTCATTGGCCATGAAATGTGATTATTCTTCAAGGCGGTGATGAAGACATTTTGGCAAGTGTCGACGAAAACAGACGCATTATTCCTTCCCCCAAAACAACAAAAAACAAAAATCACAACTAAATTAATATGATGCATATTAGGCTCGAATTACGTATTTGGATCTCTTTGGATCGCAGTCCAGACATCTGCGGCAAAAATATTGTGTATCATCTTTCCGGGTGACTTGTAACATACTCTAAGCCTCATCTCTCGCTAATGGTTTTTGACAATCTAGGGAATCAGACGGTATTTCAATTTTGGCAGGGCTCTACAATGCAGAGCGAAAGGGTATGTACTGTATGCTTTCAATGGAATACTCTATTCAATTTATAAAGCCATGAGGGTTTAGGTTTAGTGAGGGTGACGACAAGCATAGAAACCATGGTCATGTTCATGAGGGAAAACATTTTCAAACGAATTGCAATGGAAAACAAAAATGAGCATTTTTGATTGGACGCGTCCGGGAAGAACCTCTCCACTTCAGTCTGTTTACATCCGTTTGGAATAAAGCCCATGTGAAAAGGAACCTGTGACTGGTCTCCATTTTACAGCACCCACCAATGGCTTACTACTGTAGCCTATATGCGTGAGGCTTATGGAAGCATTGACACATTTTGAGGTGTAATCCAACCGTTAAATGTTTCATTAATTCATAAATTTGCTGAATAATGATGAGCATAATTTATTAGTCGTAAATGGCCTGCGGCTGTAGGGTTAGGAGGAACATCACACACGCTAAACACAGAATACGGGGACATCCTAAAAGGCTAAATGAGATTAATCTTTTTTTTAAATTTTTTATCTAATGGGTTCATTTGAGCACAGTTCTAAGAAAACAATACATCCATAATCATCTGAATAAAGTAATATTATCTCTAATCAACAAAGATCATGTTTTTGATTAGCGAACAGAAGCTTGATTGTGTCAGTCCAATAATCTACTAAGAAAAATGACTCACCTCGCGTACAATCATCCACTGGTCTTGTAAAACATGCTTCTATAAAGCACTCGCAACCCCTTTTAAAACCAATGCCATCACACTACCATGTCCAACAAGGATTTTACTGCATTCAATAAAACCATGTCTTGGAAATAATTTCTCACTATCAAAGCTCCAGCTATAATTACAAGTGATAATTGTTTTTAGCTCTACAGAGACAGTAATAGGATGGGATTATAATACGTGAGAAAGAATAACTGTTGACTGAAGATTCTATTGATATTTCATAATGTAATTAACCTAGTGTAATACTATACTACCAGTTCCTACAAGGCGAGCACTCAGACTGGCACTAGAAGGAAGTCTAGGACAGACTGAATTCGAGTCTCAAATGGCACCCTATTTATTATTTCTGGAGAGAAGTAGTGCACCATATAGAGAATAGGCTGCCAATTGAAACACAACCTGATGAAATCTGTCAGAGGACAAATAAAGTTAATCTATCAAATGTGAACAGGAATCTACATAATTGGTGGCAGCGGTGGGATCCAGGCAGGGGCAGAATAGAGCGACCATATAAAACCCATCCAAAATGGAACACTATTTTCTATTTAGTACACTATAAAATTAGTGTACTATATATAGAATAGAGTGCCATTGCAGACACAAATTATTTAACACTGAACAGGAAGCTACATGCTATCTTACATTTGGTGGCAGCGGTGGGATCCAGGCCTGGATATATTATGGACAGACCATATAGATAGTTGGACCACATATCAAAAACCAACAGACACCAATGAATGTTCTGAAATGGTGTCGGATGAGATGAGAGGACATGGGGGTGAGGAAGATATAGTACTCTGGCTGTCTAGATGAAGATTTAGAAGATATAGTCCTGTAGCTGTCTTGATGAAGATATAGTAGATATAGTACTGTAGCTGTCTAGATGAAGATATAGTAGATATAGGACTGTAGCTGTCTAGATGAAGATATAGTAGATATAGGACTGTAGCTGTCTAGATGAAGATATAGTAGATATAGTACTGTAGCTGTCTAGATGAATATATAGTAGATATAGTACTGTAGCTGTCTAGATGAAGATATAGTAGATATAGTACTGTAGCTGTCTAGATGAAGATATAGTAGATATAGTACTGTAGCTGTCTAGATGAAGATATAGTAGATATAGTACTGTAGCTGTCTAGATGAAGATATAGTAGATATAGTACTGTAGCTGTCTAGATGAATATATAGTAGATATAGTACTGTAGCTGTCTAGATGAAGATATAGTAGATATAGGACTGTAGCTGTCTAGATGAAGATATAGTAGATATAGTACTGTAGCTGTCTAGATGTAGATATAGTACTGTAACAGTTTAGATTAAGATTTAGCATAAATAGTACTGTTGCTGTCTAGATGAAAATATAGAAGATATAGTAGATATAGTACTGTAACTGTCTAGATGAAGAGACAGAAGATATAGTACCTGTCATGCATGTGTGATGTTTGGATGTACCGATCCTGTGCCGGTGTTGTTACACGTGGTCTGCCACTGCGAGGACGATCAGCTGTCCGCCCTGTCTCCCTGTAGCACTGTCTATGGTGTCTCACAGTATGGACATTGCAATATATCTGCAGTCCTCATGCCTCCTTGCAGCATGCCTAAGGCATGTTCACGCAGATGAGCACAGACCCTGGGCATCATTCTTTTGGTGGTTTTCAGAGTCAGTAGAAAGGCCTCTTTAGTGTCCTAAATTTTCATAACTGTGACCTTAATTGCCTACCGTCTGTAAGCTGTTCCACAGGTGCATGTTCCTTAATAGTTTATGGGAAGCAGTGTTAAACCCTTTACAATGAAGATCTGTGAAGTTATGTGGATTTTTACGAATTATCTTTGAAAGACAGGGTGCTGAAAAAGGGACGTTTATTTTTTTGCTAAGTTTAGTAGATATAGTATTGTAATGGTGTACATGAAGATATTGCAGATATAGTAGATATAGTACTGTGACTGTCTAGATGAAGATATAGAAGATATAGTAGATAAAGTACTGTAACTGTCTAGATGAAGATATAGCAGATATAGTACTGTAACTGTCTTGATGAAGATATAGTACTGTAGCTGTCTAAAAGGCGATCTAGTAGATATAGTACTGTAATTGCCTAGATGAAGATATAGTACTGTAACGGTCTAGATGAAGATATAGCAAATATAGTACTCTAGCTGTCTAGATGAAGATATAGTAGATATAGTACTGTAGCTGTCTAGATGAAGATAGAGGATATACAGTAGAAATGTAGCTGTTTAGATGAAGATATAGTAGATATAGTACTGTAACTGTCTAGATGAAGATAGAGGATATAGTACTGTAACGGTTTAAGATATAGAATATATAGTTCTGTAACTGTCTTGATGAAGGTATAGTACTGTAACAGTCTAGGTGAAATATAGAAGAGATAGTCCTGTAGCTGTCTAGATTAAGATATAGTAGATATAGTAATTTAGCTGTCTAGATGAAGATATAGAAGATATAGTACTGCAACTGTCTAGTTGAACATACAGTAGACAGTACTGTACCGGTCTAGATAAAGATATAGCAGATATAGTATTGTAGCTGTCTAGATGAAGATATAGTAGATATAGTATTGTGACTGTCGAGATTAAGATATATCAAATCAAATGTAATTGATCACATATATGTGATTAGCAGATGTTTTTGCGGGTGTATCGAAAGGATTTTGCTTCTAGCTCCGACAGTGCAGTAGTACTGTCTAGATGAAGCTACGGGACTACCGCCCCGTAGCACTCACTTCCGTCATCATGAAGTGCTTTGAGAGACTAGTCAAGGACCATATCACCTCCACCCTACCTGACACCCTAGACCCACTCCAATTTGCTTACCGCCCAAATAGGTCCACAGACGATGCAATCTCAACCACACTGCACACTGCCCTAACCCATCTGGACGAGAGGAATACCTATGTGAGAATGCTGTTCATCGACTACAGCTCGGCGTTTAACACCATAGTGCCCTCCAAGCTCGTCATCAAGCTCGAGACCCTGGGTCTCGACCCCGCCCTGTGCAACTGGGTACTGGACTTCCTGACGGGCCGCCCCCAGGTGGTGAGGGTAGGCAACAACATTTCCACCCCGCTGATCCTCAACACTGGGGCCCCACAAGGGTGCGTTCTGAGCCCTCTCCTGTACTCCCTGTTCACCCACGACTGCGTGGCCACGCACGCCTCCGACTCAATCATCAAGTTTGCGGACGACACAACAGTGGTAGGCTTGATTACCAACAACGACGAGACGGCCTACAGGGAGGAGGTGAGGGCCCTCGGAGTGTGGTGTCAGGAAAATAACCTCACACTCAACGTCAACAAAACTAAGGAGATGATTGTGGACTTCAGGAAACAGCAGAGGGAACACCCCCCTATCCAGATTGATGGAACAGTTAGTGGAGAGGGTAGTAAGTTTAAGTTCCTCGGCGTACACATCACAGACAAACTGAATTGGTCCACCCACACAGACAGCATCGTGAAGAAGGCGCAGCAGCGCCTCTTCAACCTCAGGAGGCTGAAGAAATTCGGCTTGTCACCAAAAGCACTCACAAACTTCTACAGATGCACAATCGAGAGCATCCTGTAGGGCTGTATCACCGCCTGGTACGGCAACTGCTCCGCCCACAACCGTAAAGCTCTCCAGAGGGTAGTGAGGTCTGCACAACGCATCACCGGGGGCAAACTACCTGCCCTCCAGGACACCTACACCACCCGATGTCACAGGAAGGCCATAAAGATCATCAAGGACAACAACCACCCGAGCCACTGCCTGTTCACCCCGCTATCATCCAGAAGGCGAGGTCAGTACAGGTGCATCAAAGCTGGGACCGAGAGACTGAAAAACAGCTTCTATTTCAAGGCCATCAGACTGTTAAACAGCCACCACTAACATTGAGTGGCTGCTGCCAACACACTGACTCAACTCCAACCACTTTAATAATGGGAATTGATGGGAAATGATGTAAAATATATCACTAGCCACTTTAAACAATGCTACCTAATATAATGTTTACATACCCTACATTATTCATCTCATGTGTATATGTATATAGTGTACTCTATATCATCTACTGCATCTTTATGTAATACATGTATCACTAGCCACTTTAACTATGCCACTTTGTTTACATACTCATCTCATATGTATATACTGCACTCAATACCACTCAGAGTATGTTATACCATTCACTCAACTTAAAAAAAAATGTAATTCAACTTTTTCGCTCAGGATCTGGACGTGGTTCGTCAGGACCTCCACCAGCCGAAGCTAAGTAGTAACATTAACATGATGCCTTCTTATTGCAGTCTCTGTACTCATAATATACAGGAGAACGATCGCCTTACGTCAAGGATTGCTGTGCTGCAAGCCCAGCTTCAGACGCAATCGTTAGGCAAGGGTAATTTCAGTGTAGGAAAGGATGAAACAGCCTCTGTGCCACCAGTAAGTACAGATAGTAGTATAAATCCCCTCGACACAGTGCCCGCAGCCGGACACCTTTCTCGTGGCTTCTGGAGGCAAATGCTGTTGGAATGCTCAACCGGTGTCGCTCATTCACCCGACAAACTTTCAACCGGTTCTCCCCATTAAGCAGCGAGTCGGAGTCAGAGGCCGAGCCTTCTCTGGTCTCTGGTCTCTGCTCCTACCGTTACGGGGTCTGAGACGCTGAAGCCTCCCACCATTAGCTTTGACAAATTGAAAACCCTAGTCATTGGCGACTCCATTACCCGCAGTATTAGACTTAAAATGAATCATCCAGCGACCATACACTGTTTACCAGGGGGCAGGGCTACCGACATTAAGGCTAATCTTTAGATAGTGCTGGCTAAAGTTAAAACTGGCGAGTGTAGAGAGTATACGGATATTGTTATCCCTGTCTGCACCAACGATGTTAGGATGAAACAGTCAGCGGTCACCAAACACAACATAGCTTCAGCATGTAAATCAGCTAGAAAGATGTGTCGGCATCGAGTAATTGTCTCTGGCCCTCTCCCAGTTACAGGGAGTGATGAGCTCTACAGCAGTCTCACAACTCAATCGCTGGTTGAAAACTGTTTTCTGCCCCTCCCAAAAGATAGAATTTTTAGATAATTGGCCCTCTTTCTGGGACTCACACACAAACAGGACCAAGCCTGGCCTGTTGAGGAGTGACGGACTCCATCCTAGCTGAGGGGTGCTCTCATCTTATCTATGAACAAAGACAGGGCTCTAACTCCCCTAGCTCCACAATGAAATAGGGTGCAGGCCAGGCAGCAGGCTGTTAGTCAGCCTCCCAGCTTAGTGGAGTCTGCCACTAGCACAGTCAGTATAGTCAGCTCAGCTATCCCCATTGAGACCGTGTCTGTGCCTCGACCTAGGTTGGGCAAAACTAAACATGGCGGTGTTCGCCTTAGCAATATCACTGGAATAAAGACCTCCATTCCTGCAATTATTGAAAGAGATCGTGATACCTCACATCTCAAAATAGGGCTACTTAATGTTAGATCCCTCACTTCCAAGGCAGTTATAGTCAATGAACTAATCACTGATCATAATCTTGATGTGATTGGCCTGACTGAAACATGGTTTAAGCCAAATGAATTTACTGTGTTAATTGAGGCCTCACCTCCTGGTTACACTAGTGACCATATCCAACGCACATCCCACAAAGGTGGAGGTGTTGCTAACACTTACAATAACAAATTTCAATTTCCCCAAAAAAAACAGACGTTTCCATGTTTTGAGCTTCTATTCATGAAATCTATGCAGCCTACTCAATCACTTTTTATAGCAACTGTTCTCACTGAGTTCCTATCAGACCTTGTAGTCATAGCAGATAATATTCAAATTTTTAGTGACTTTAATATTCACATAGAAAAGTCCACAGACCCAAAACAAAAGGCTTTCAGAGCCATCATCGACTCAATGGGTTTTGTCCAACATGTCTCCGGACCTACTCACTGGCGCAGTCATACTCTGCACCTAGCTTTGTCCAATGAAATAAATGTTGTGGATCTTAATATTTTTCCTCATAATCCTGGACTATCGGACCACCATTTTATTACGTATGCAATCGCAACTATTAATCTGCTCAGTCGTGCTATGAATTCTCAGACAAGCCAAAAATTCCTTGATGCCCTCCCAGACTCCCTCTGCCTACCCAAGGACATCAGAGGACAAAAATCAGTTAGCCACCTAACTGAGAAACTCAATTTAACCTTGCGCAATACCCTAGATGCATTTTTGCCCCTAAAAACTAAAATAATTTGTCATAAGAAACTAGCTCCCTGGTATACAGAAAATACCCGAGCTCTGAAGCAAGCTTCCAGAAAATTGGAACGGAAATGGCGCCACACCAAAATTAAAGTCTTCCGACTAGCTTGGAAAGACAGTACCGTGCTGTATCGAAGAACCCTCACTGCTGCTCGATCATCCTATTTTTCCAACTTAATTGAGGAAAATAAGAACAATCCAAAATTTATTTTTTACACTGTCGCAAAGCTAACTAAAAAGCAGCATTCCCCAAGTGAGGATGGCTTTCACTTCAGCAGTAAAAAATTCATTAACTTCTTTCATTCATTAACACTAAGTGTTTTAGTACTATTTCTCTTGACACAATGATAAATAATCATGGCCTCTAAACCTTCAAGCTGCATACTGGACCTTATTCCAACTATACTGAAAGGAGCTGCTTCCTGTGTATGGCCCTCCTATATTGAACATAATAAACGGCTCTCTATCCACCGGATGTGTACCAAACTCACTAAAAGTGGCAGTAATAAAGCCTCTCTTGAAAAAGCCAAACCTTGACCCAGAAATTATAAAAAACTAAATCAGCCTATATCGAATCTCCCATTCCTCTCAAAATGTTTCGAAAAAGCTGCCTCCCCAAAGACAAACAATGTACACAAAATGCTTCAGTCTGGTTTTAGACCCCATCATAGCACTGAGACTGCTCTTGTGAAGGTGGTATATTACCTTTTAATGGCATCAGACCGAGGCTCTGCATCTGTCCTCGTGCTCCTAGACCTTAGAGCTGCTTTTGATATCATCGATCACCACATTCTTCTGGAGAGATTGGAAACCCAAATTGGTCTACACGGACAAGTTCTGGCCTAGTTTAGATCTTATCTGTCGGAAAGATATCAGTTTGTCTCAGTGGATGGCTTGACAAATCAACTGTAAATTTCGGTGCTCCTAAAGGTTCCTTTTTAGGACCATTATTGTTTTCACTATATATTTTACCTCTTGGGATATCAATCGGTCACATAATGTTAACTTTCACTGCTATGCGGATGACACAACGCTGTACATTTCAATGAAACATGGTGAAGCCCCAAAATTGCCCTCGCTGGAAGCCTGTGTTTCATACATAAGGAAGTGGATGGCTGCAAACTTTCTACTTTTAAACTCGGACAAAACAGAGATGCTTGTTCTAGGTCCTAAGAAACAAAGAGATCTTCTGTTGAATCTGACAATTAATATTGATGGTTGTACAGTCATCTCAAATAAAACTGAAGGACCTCGGCGTTACTCTGGACCCTGATCTCTCTTTTGACGAACATATCAAGACTGTTTCAAAGACAACTTTTTTCCATCTACGTAACATTGCAAAAATCAGACATTTTCTGTCCAAAAATGATGCAGAAAAATTAATCCATGCTTTTGTCACTTCTAGGTTAGACTACTGCAATGCTCTACTTTCCGGCTACCCGGATAAAGCACTAAATAAACTTCTGTTAGTTAAATACGGTTGTCAGAATCCTGACTAGAACCAAAACATTTGATCATATTACTCTAGTGCTAGCCTCCCTGCACTGGCTTCCTGTTAAGGCAAGGGCTGATTTCAAGGTTTTACTGCTAACCTACAAAGCATTACATGGGCTTGTTCCTACCTATCTTTACGATTTGGTCCTGCCGTACATACCTACACGTACGCTACGGTCACAAGAGTTTGTTATATCTGGAGTATTTCTCCTGTCCTATTCGGTGTCCTGTGTGAATTTAAGCGTGCTCTCTCTAATTCTCTCTTTCTCTCTTTCTCTCTCTCGGAGGACCTGAGCCCTAGGACCATGCCTCAGGACTACCTGACATGATGACTCCTTGCTGTCCCCAGTCCACCTGGCCGTGCTGCTGCTCCAGTTTCAACTGTTCTGCCTTATTATTATTTGACCATTCTGGTCATTTATGAACATTTGAACATCTTGGCCATGTTCTCTTATAATCTCCACCCGGCACAGCCAGAAGAGGACTGGCCACCCCACATAGCCTGGTTCCTCTCTAGGTTTCTTTCTAGGTTTTGGCCTTTCTAGGGAGTTTTTCCTAGCCACCGTGCTTCTACACCTGCATTGCTTGCTGTTTGGAGTTTTAGGCTGGGTTTCTGTACAGCACTTTGAGATATCAGCTGATGTAAGAAGGGCTATATAAATAAATTTGATTTGATTTGATTTGACAAGACGTAGGCCTCCCAATTGTCCCTAGAATTTCTAAGCAAACAGCTGGAGGCAGGGCTTTCTCTTATAGAGCTCCATTTTTATGGAATGGTCTGCCTACCTATGTGAGAGACACAGTCTCAACCTTTGAGTCTTTATTGAAGACTCATCTCTTCAGTAGGTCCTATGGTTGACTATAGTCTGGCCCAGGAGTGTGAAGGTGAATGGAAAGGCACTGGAGCAACGAACCACCCTTGTTGTCTCTGCCTGGCCGGTTCCCCTCTGTCCACTGGGATTCTCTGCCTCTAACCCTATTACAGCGGCTGAGTCACTGGCCTACTGGTACTCTTCCATGCCGTCCCTAGGAGGGGTGCATCACTTGAGTGGGTAGAGTCACTGACGTGGTCTTCCTGTCTGGGTTGGCGCTCCCCCTTGGGTTGTGCCATGGCGGAGATCTTTGTTTGCTATACCTCGGCCTTGTCTCAGGATGGTAGGTTGGAGTTGAAAATATCCCTCTGGTGGTGTGGGGGCTGTTCTTTGGCAAAGTGGGTGGGGTTATATCCTGCCTGTTTGGCCCTGTCCAGGGGTATCATCGGATGGGGCCACAGTGTCTCCTGATCCCTCCTGTCTCAGCCTCCAGTATTTATGCTGCAGTAGTTTGTGTCGGGGGGCTAGGGTTAGTCTGTTATATCTGGAGTATTTCTCCTGTCTTATCCAGTGTCCTCTGTGAATTTAAGTACACTCACTCGAATTCTCTCTTTCTCTCTCGGAGGACCTGAGCCCTAAGACCATGCCTCAGGACTACCTGGTATGATGACTCCTTGCTATCCCCAGTCCACCTGGCTGTGCTGACCTGTTGCACTATTATTTGACCATGCTGGTCATTTATGAACATTTTAACATCTTGGCCATGTTCTGTTATAATCTCCACCCGGCACAGCCAGAAGAGGACTGGCCACACCTCATAGCCGGGTTCCTCTCTAGGTTTCTTCCTAGGTTTGGGCCTTTCTAGGGAGTTTTTCCTAGCCACCGTGCTTCTACTCCTACATTGCTTGCTGTTTGGGGTTTCAGGCTTGGTTTCTCTACAGCACTTTGAGATATCAGCCAATGTAAGAAGGGCTATATAAATACATTTGATTTGATTATGACTATTTCTGTATTTTGAATTTGATGCTCTGCAATTTCACCGGATGTTGTCGAGGTGGGTCGCTCGCGGAACGCCTGCGCCAGAGAGGCTAACAGTCTGATGGCCTGATTGAAAAACAGATTCCGTTTCTCGGTCCCAGCTTTGATGCACCTGTACTGACCTCGCCTTCTTTATGAATGTGGGGTGAACAGGCACTGGCTCTGGTGGTTTATGTCCATGATCATCTTTTTGGCCTTGCTGTGACATCGAGTGCTGTAGGTGTCCTGGAGGGCGGGTAGTTTGCCCCCCGGTAACGTGTTGTTCAGACCGCACCACCCTCTGGAGAGCCTTGCGGTTGCCGTTGTTGTGGCAATATTCAGTCAATAATATTTCTCAAATACCAGAGCCTGTGAGTTCAAATAGACTTATATTACAAAGTAACAAGAACCTAGTTAGTTCATGAAACAACTGATCTCTCCAGTCCCAGTACTTTGCTTTTATACAGTTTTACCCTTACATAACGTAGTCACTCCACTTTATGTAAATGATTAATACCTTTTAGCCTTGGCCACCCTAATCTTGTTGCCTTTCTTATTGGTTCAGACATTAGGGTGTAGATTCTATTGGTGGCATGACACACAGACATGCACACACCTACTGCAGGTCTAACGGTGCCTGTTACTAATTAGCTAATGTTCCTGTCCAAATGTCTTCACAGGTTCAGGCCGATGTTGTCTATGTAAGATTAACCCATGTGCATGTCCTTCACAAGATCAGATATGGCCCAGACCAGACAAGTCTGTGTTGGTCTACCTTGCATCATCAACGTGGATTCTGCTTACGTTTTGTTTTTACATGTCTAATTTTTTACATTTTTACATTTCACCTTTATTTAACCAGGTAGGCAAGTTGAGAACAAGTTCTATTTTACAATTGCGACCTGGCCAAGATAAAGCAAAGCTTTTCGACACATACAACGATACAGAGTTACACACGGAGTAAAACGAATATACAGTCAATAATACAGTAGAAACAAGTCTATATATGATGTGAGCAAATGAGGTGAGATAGAATAATTCATTATGGCCTTTCTCTTGCATCTCAAAGATGATGGTGCAACAACAACAAACAAGCTTGATTGTTGTTGTTGGTATTCATATTTCACCAGATCTAATGTGTTATATTCTCCTGCATTCATTTCACATTTCCACAAACTTCAACGTGCTACCTTTCAAATGGTATCAATAATATGTATATCCTTGCTTCAGGTCCTGAGCTACAGGCAGTTAGATTTGGGTATGTTATTTTAGGCAAAAATTGGAAAAAACGAGGCAGATCCTTACTAGGTGACTGACAGAGTGGTTGATGTTCATATCATCAGTTAAACCAGGTGACTGATGGAGTGGTTGATGTTTATATCATCAGTTAAACCAGGTGACTGACGGAGTGGTTGATGTTCATATCATCAGTTAAACCAGGTGACTGACGGAGTGGTTGATGTTCATATCATCAGTTAAACCAGGTGACTGACAGAGTGGTTGATGTTCATAGCATCAGTTAAACCAGGTGACTGACGGAGTGGTTGATGTTCATATCATCAGTTAAACCAGGTGACTGACAGAGTGGTTGATGTTCATAGCATCAGTTAAACCAGGTGACTGACGGAGTGGTTGATGTTCATAGCATCAGTTAAACCAGGTGACTGACGGAGTGGTTGATGTTCATATTGTCAGTATGAGAAAACCACCAGTGAATGATTCTGAGAGGACCGAGAGTGTGCCTGAAAGCGTTAAGTAAACGATATAGGAAACAGAGCTCAGACGGTCTAAGTAGCCCACTATATAGAGAATACTGTGCCATTTCAGGCAAACATAGCACAGCATATAGGAAATAGGGTAACATGTAGTGCTAGATGACGTACTCGTGGGACAGCTTGGCGTGTGGGGACATGATGGGGAAATAGCTTGGTGTGTGTTTAGAGAGCCACATGTTACCTTCTGCCAATCCCCTCCCCCGGTCTCTTTGTTCTGGAAGAAGGGTACACAGAGCAGAGCTCCAGCACAGCACCAGTCTGCATGCCAAGAGGAAAATGTGCCATTTCAGAGAGCACTGGTGTGTGCGCCATAGCTGGTCAAACACAGAACAGACACAGAACCCACCTCTCCCGTCCTCCTCTATTCAACCAAATGGCTAAGGGTTGCCACTCAGCCACTCTTACCCTATAAGAGCTGTCACCGTGCATGTCACAGTGCACTCTACAACCAGGGCTAAAAGCCTTGCTTCTGAATAGGGGACCTTATGTGACAACAGCACATGTGCCTACTCCAGGGCCTAACAAAAGAGGCAGTCACAGTCTAGGATAAACATGTTTGCCACCAAGATCGTAGACACTTCTGTATATTCGGTGCTCTATACTGTGTCGTATCTGAGTGCTGTTGCAGAGAATGTTCGATTACTGTATGAACACATTCTACACGTTCTCTGACTATTGTTCTAACATCATGTAAATGTCACCAAGTGGGAAAAACATTATTAGGAACACCTCCCTAATATTGAGTTGCCGCCCCTTTTGCCCTCAGAACAGACTCAATTTGTCGGGGCATGGATTCTACAAGGTATCGAAAGCGTTGACAGGGATTCTGGCACATGTTGACTCCAAATCGTCCCACAGTTGTGTCAAGTTGGCTGGATGTCCTTTGGGTGGTGGACCATTCTTTATACACACAGGAAACTGTTGAGCGTGAAAAACCCAGCAGCATTGCAGTTCTTGACACACTCAAACCGGTGCGCCTGGCACCTACGACCATATCCCGTTCAAAAGGCACTTAAATCTTGTCTTGCCCATTCACCCTCTGAATGGCACACGTACACAATCCATGTTTCAATTGTCTCAAGGCTTAAACATCCTTCTTTAACCTGTCTCCTCTTCATCTACACTGATTTGGATTTAACAAGTGACATCAATAAGGGATTATAGCTTTCACCTGGATTCACCTGGCCAGTCTGTCATGGAAAGAACAGGGGCTCCTAATGTTTTGTCAATTGTCTGTCACAAGTGGTGCTTTAGGCTGATCCATTGCGTTCGGACTGAATGTTTGCATGACTATAACTGAGGCTTTCTCTCTAAAGCATGTTAATTGGATGTATTTAAAAAACACCTGCTAAGTCCTATAAATGGGTGAGTTTGAGAGTTTTTATTGGGATATACAGTGTTTGTATCCCAATGACTGTGTGTCCACAATCACTTGTATTAGTGTTTCTCTTCATCTCTTTTTCAGTCATTGCTTTCCATAATATAAATGGTCATTACATTGCTCAACACCACCGCAACAGCTGCACGTCATTAACTAACTCCAGTGCTGTCAGCTTTTACAAATGATACGACAAGTGATTTTCTGCCCTACGTGACAGTCGCTCCAAATGGAACTCTACATTCCGGTTCAATACTTTTCTACTATTGAGTTTCTATTATGACAGGTGTACACTTTACCGGGGCCATGTAGCATGTAAGAGATGATTTGGAGTGTCACACAGTGGCGACAAAGTGTGTATGTGTGTACAGATGTGGCCACTCACCAAATATTCCATCCAAGCAGCCCTCAATTACAGTGATATAGTGCCATACAGGACAGCAAACACCAGCGTCCCTCTTTTTTTCTCTGTTTTGTTCACCCTAGAGCCCACTTTGAAGAAAAAATAAAAACATTGCCTTTAATAATACACTTACATCGGGAGCAAAATGTATTCCTGACATGGCAAAAGACTTGAGTAATTCTGGAGTAACTCAGCCGTAATACAATCAGTGTTTAACTTACTGTGCTTGTGTTTGAATATTAGTCATTTTCCACCTATTGATTCCTTTAAAAGTCAATTTGTGCTTCTGTGTCGTCTTAGGTGCTGCTTGCCAGGCAAAGCCTTCAGGTATAATGCTTTTATTATGGTAAAGTCAGTTGAGAGCAACTGTTTGTTAAATGGTCACCACTACCCGGCATCCGCCCAGTACCCTGCCCTGAATTGAAGTCACTGTAACTAGCCGGCTACCACCCAGTTACTCTACCATGGGACCTTAAAGGCTGCTGCCTTATGTACATACATGGAACACATCACTTTACTCAAGTTTACACACTGTTTTACCCACATGATACGTATACTGTTTTCTGGTCAAGATCAAAAGTATTTAACTATTGCTGTACATATACCATTCTTCAGATATACTACATATTCTCGTCCTAATATTTCTATATTTCTTAATGACATCATTTCTCTTTTAACAGTAATGTATATTGTTGTGCATTGTTAGATATTACTGCAATGTTGGAGCTGGAAACACAAGCATTGCCACACCCACAATAACATCTGCTAAATATGTTTATGCGACCAATAACATTTCATTTGATTTGATTTGAGGGAACAAGGTGGAGGAGATAAGGGAATATCTCTCAGGATCTTCTGAGACTCAGTCGTCTGCAACTGTATTGTGGATCTGAATGTGTTGAACTTAATTGAATTAGATAAAGGCCTATAGCAGTCATCCGCCATTTAAAAGAGGAGGAGGAAAGATAAGAGAAAAAGCCACTTTTGGCATTCATATCATCTCTCCCCAGGCAGACAGATGGAGGAAAGGGGTATACAGACTCTTCCCAGCAGGTAGAGTGGCAGGTATCACTACCAACTCCCCACCCGCGACACACACACACACACACACACACACACACTAAACCTTCCCGAGCAGATCAGCATCACTAACCCTATACTAAACCGTCCCAACCATTCTAGACACAACGATAAGCATTCTACAAGTGACATCATTTAGGTTTGATGATGGTACTGCTATATGGATTTTTGGGAGGTAACTTCACTATGTCACGGATCATCGCAAGGTCAGTAGGTTGTTAGCGCTATTCTGGAAATTGCTATCATTCAAATGCATATAATTCAAATGCATATGTTCTCACATCTTCTTCGCATCCACTTTTGAGCCGTATTCAAGGCATCTATGAGTTCTTATTGACCTTCTACTATTCACTGATTATTTTAAGAATCACTTGAATTCTGCTCTACATCCTTCACGACTCATTCCTCTTTCCACTAGAATACCTTGGCAGAGGATAATTTTGCCCCAGGCGTTGAGATAATGAATTCTATATGTAGTACGATAAAATGTGAAACGTCAATAACACAGGTGCAAGATGTCTGCCTCCATTGTGAAATCATGTTTGGCAGTTTGTTTTTCAGAAGAAAGGATGGTTTCCATGGCAAACTGTTTTTTTTCTTTTCTCTTCATAACATATTTCATTCTTCTCCTGGATGAATACCTATCTTCCAATCTTCCTTTCTTTGCTTTAAAGACAATATGATTTGTTCCCCTGCAATTAGCTTTTAAAAAGGCATTTCTCAGACGCTATTGACTTGTTGGTTTATCTTTTCGCTATAGAGATGGAGTAGGCAACACAAATAAAAGTCATTATCACCAGTGTGCTCTTTACTATGCTCTACCTTTTTCTACAAGCAATTTGTCTGTGTTTGCTGCCATTTCTTCCCAAGATTGAATGTTACATTTAGTGCCGATCTCGGCCACCCTGGCAATCTGACAAATGAAGCCAACAGGCGGTTTGGGAGACACCTAGTGCAACAGTTATTGAAGTTGATCACTTATAATTTGCATATAGATAAGGCACTCTTCGCAGACTAAATGTTTAGCATATAAATTAGATTTGTACATTTTTTACTGAAAGGCCGAAATGTATTGAGCGGAAAAAGTCAAACAAATCTCTGTGGTACGGGTGTTTGAAAAGTTTATGTTTGAATAATTGTAAAGATGTCAGGATGTTTGTTCCGGGCATAATGGCTGTCTGCAATTGCCCTAACCACTTTGGCCTCAGTGTTGATCCATACCCTCCACAGTGCCTTGCAAAAGTATTCATCCCCCTTGGCGTGTTTCCTATTTTGTTGCATTACAACCTGTAATTGAAATGGATTTTTATTTGGATTTCCTGTAATGGACATACACAAAATAGTCCAAATTGGTGAAGTGAAAAAAAAACTTGATAAAAAAAAAACAGAAAAGTGGTGGGTGTATGTGTATTCACCCCCTTTGCTATGAAGCCCCTAAATAAAGATATGGTGCAACCAATTACCTTCAGAAGTCACATAATTAATTAAATAAAGTACACCTGTGTGCAATCTAAGTGTCACATGATCTCAGTATATATACACACGTGTTCTGAAAGGCCCCAGAGTCTGCAAATCCACTAAGCAAGGGGAACCACCAAGCAAGCGGCACCATGAATACCAAGGAGCTCTCCAAACAGGTCAGGGACAAAGTTCTGAAGAAGTACAGATCAGGGTTAGGTTATAAAAAAATATCTGAAACTTTGAACGTCCCACGGAGTACCATTAAATCCATTATTACAACAACTGAAAGAATATGGCACCACAACAAACATGCCAAGAGAGGGCCGCCCACCAAAACTCACGGACCAGGCAAGGAGGGCATTAATCAGAGAGAGGCAACAAAGAGACCAAAGATAACCCTGAAGGAACTGCAAAGCTTCACAGCGGAGATTTGGGTATCTGTCCATAGGACCAAACACTCCACAGAGCTGGGCTTTATGGAAGAGTGTCCAGTTAAAAGCCATTGCTTAATGAAAAAAATAAGCAAACACATTTGGTGTTCACCAAAAGGAAGGTGGGAGACTTCAAACATATGGAAGAAGGTACTCTGGTCAGATGAGACAAAAATGTAGCATTTTGGCCATAAAGGAAAATGCTATGTCTGGCACAAACACAACACCTCTCATCACCCAGAGAACACAATCCACACAGTGAAGCATGGTGGTGGCAGCATCATGCTGTGGGGATGTTTTTCTTCAGCAGGGACTGGGAAAATGGGACAGAGGTTCAGTCTTCCAGAGATTTGAGACTGGGACGGAGGTTCACCTTCCAACAGGACAATGACCCTAAGCATACTGCTAAAGCAACACTTGAGTGGTTTAAGGGGAAACATTTAAATGTCTTGGAATGGCATAGTCAAAGTCCAGACCTCAATCCAATTGAGAATCTGTAGTATGACCTTTTGCCTTGAATGGGCAAAAATTCCAGTGGCTAGATGTTCCAAGCTTATAAAGACATATCCTGAAAGACTTGCAGCTGTCATTGTTGCAAGAGTTGGCTCTACAAAGTATTGACTTGGTTGTGCACGCTCAAGTTCTGTTTTTTTGTCTTATTTCTTGTTTGTTTCACAATTAAAAATATTTTGCATCTTCAAAGTGGTAGGCATATTGTGTAATTAAAATGATCCAAACCCCCCCCAAAAAACTATTTTAATTCCATGTTGTAAGGCAACAAAATAGAAATAATGCCAAGCTGGTGAATACTTTCGCAAGGAACTGTACATTTACCCCTTTTCTGTTCATTGTTTTGGTTTATCCATGTCAACACAGTGACCTGCCACTGCCAAGGAAAAGCAGGTCAGAACAAGATGAATGTTGGAGAGCCTGGTCGGATGAAACCAATTTGAGATCACTGCCTTTTCGGGCTCTCAGAATAACAAACTGTAACTTGTAATGGTTACATAGAATATTCTGTATCTGTAAATCTGAATATTACTACCCACATCGAATCTGTACTGATTAAGAAGGATTTCAGTTCACCAGAATAAGTGCAAACTATGTGTCCATTAAGGTAGAAAGGGTCTCCGCATTTTCTACAAGGCACCTCAAAGCACTTGAATTAACATGTAATTATTCAATATCACTGGTGTTTTGGAAAGGCCTGATCTATTTGATGATCTAATTGGAGAGTTGCCCTTTAGTGGTGCCTTTGAAGTGGTAGAGAGTGAGTCCTGGAGGAGGCTTTTTCTAACTCTCAAATAGGCCATTAACTCTCAAGTATGATCCAAATTCCAAATCTCAACTTGGTCATATCAGCACTCCAATATTAGGTAATAGTGCAGTTTAGGGCCCTTTTTTTTCCTTCTAAGACCTGCTGAGAGAGTGAGGGAGAGAGAGAGAGGGGCTAGGAAAAGGGAACAAAAGTAGAGAGGAGTAAAAAGGGAAATAGAGGGAAGGAGAGACAACGGGAGGTAGGACGGACGGAAGGGGAAAAAAAGATGCGCAAATCATCTTGGATTTGACAGGTGGACTGATCTGCTTCAGGGCACAATCGGGGGAGAGGACGTACGGGACGGGACAGGCACAAGGTCAGGTGAGGTTTGAGCAAGTCAATTTTACCCATAATATCAATAATCAATAAAGACAGTAGACAACTGAACCGGTGCTTCTGCAGAACAAGGAAAAGAACACACAGCTCTGTGGCCATCAGGCAATCACACTAGATTTGAAGGGAAGGCAGGGAAGGTTTATCAAAGTGGACCACAAAAGGCTAAGATGGTAAGCACACATATTCTTAGAAAAAAAGGTTCCAAAAGAGTTCCCTATAGGATAACCCTTTTTGGTTCCAGGTAGAAACCTTTTTGGTTCCAGGTAGAATCCTTTTGGGTTCTTTGTAGAACCTTGTGTGGAAAGGGTTCTACCTGGAACCAAAAATAGTTATTCAAAGGGTTGTCCTATGGGGACAGCTGAATAACTATTTTAGGTTCTAGATAACACTTTCTTTTAGAGTGCAGGGTACCTTTTTAGAGTGTACATACTGTTACCTTCACAGCTTAATAAACTGGGAAAAACAAAACCTGAAACTCCTAGATGTCTGCATCTGTCGCTTTGACTCTCTCTCTTTCTCTGTGACATGAGACAACCTTCTGATGTAGGTTATTATATCAACAGCAGAACAGTCTACAATAATACAAACTATCATAGGTAATTGTTCTGTCAATGGTCTTTTCTTCCCCTTTGTGGTTGGTCATTATACTGTCCAAAGAGAAATATCATCATTCTCCAAATGGTTGTTAAGCATTCAAATAGGCATAGCTTAATTGCCTAATCGTAGGTGGTTAAGACTCCTTGAAATTAATTTGGCTTGCATACTTGCCAAGATAATCTCGTCATTAACACCTAGTTAATATGCTTCTTCTACCTAGAGTCACTCTATAGTAATGGCTTTTTGTCCTATGTCTAGCGACTCAGCTACTGCACCACTTAGGATCTCCAGGCCCCCCATCTCATTCCCCAAGTGTGAACTAAACCCTTACGGATGGCCAAGTCTAAAAGACCGGACAAAGAGCATCGGGCATCGCTTCAAAACCGCGCCTCAATTGTTCTGACCTAAAATGTATTCCCCATCGGAGCCAAGAGCCGAGATACCTGCCAGTTTCCCTCCCCAAACTGGAGGAGCGAGGAAACTAGGGGCACTCGTGGCTCCAACTCCAAAGCTGCCAGTGGTGGTAATGAGGCAACCCGGGAACGGTGGTCCTATTTCAGCTACTGTATTAGCACTCTGAAAGGTTAACCCCGAGCCCAATTAATTCGACCAGTTAAAAAGGTCAGTGCACTTTGTAAAGGGCTAGGGAGCCGATACGCTAGCGACTTGCGTATCTACGACAAGCTCATTACTTAAGCATTATCATGCTTCATTATAAAGTGGCAAACATTGTTTAAACATGATTGCAGGGGCCAGGGATCTGAGAAAGGTAGTGGTTGTTGGAGCCAAAAGGCAAACTAGAAGAGTGGTTAGTGGCATAGTTTGGCAGCTTTATTATCTGCAAATGGAGAAAAGGGTGCCATCTTTATTTGGCTGGAATAATCTGGTAGAACTCCTCCTTTGTCTGTTCAACTAACAATGTGCAGTCTGAGGAACTGAAGAATATGTAGCAGTGCAAAGAGTGAATGGTAAAAGACAAAACACTTGCAATGAATAAAGTTAATGGTAACAGACATAGCTATGGGGGTAAACATACATCCTGATCAATGCCAGTTCAAACTGCAAAGGTGGAGATAGCTATATTTCAAAATATGGTTGCCCTATTTTCGAGGCAGTTTTAGAACTATGCTCAAAGTGTATTTGGGTAGAACACATTGTACAGTCTGTTATATCTTTGGAAAACAGAAACCATACCAACCAAACAGCATAGCCTACTTTATTAGCACACTACACTAACAAACATCTCCCTCACATTTACACGTACAACCCGTTGCTCTTGTGTAACATCCCAATTAATTAGTGATGGATGTGTTATTTAATTAAGTCATTAAGTCATTTATTTCGCAATGCTTCTGATATTCTGATTGAGTCATTAGCGGAACAAAACACCTACCATTCTATTCATACTAGAATAGTTCTTATGAGACTGGTACGGTAACAAAGGTCGTCCAACTCCTCCTCTTTCCTTTTACTCCCCCCCTTCTCAATTATTCTCTTTAAATTAACCACCTGGAGAGTCAGGTGGGGTAGGCCAGATCAAAGGGCATTGCCTGGGATAATTAAGATCTGATCCTCTGGCCCCACTTTGAAAACCAATCTTTTAGAAAATAAAAATCACTTTATAAAATAATTTTTCAATATTCTTAGTTAAACCTTGTGTTGTCTTAAATATCAAAAATGACCAGCTACTATGTTTAACAGCAGAGAAACCCCACTAAATTATATTTTTTCAACTTGAAATTAGATGACTTTTCCTAGAGTGACCCCAACATTAGAAAAAGTGAAACATCGCCTTTGTACATATTTCCATGAAAGCTGTACCCCACCAGGGTACACAGATTGTCTCAGGGTCAATTTTGACCCAGTAGTTATAAAATAATAATTTACTCACCATAAAGACCACAAAGACACACACACAATGAGAAATTGAGATTGTGTGCTACTGATTGGACTCAGACAAAACAAACACATTATTGTGCATGTGCAGCATCTCCTCTCCACGACCCCACACATGACTCAAGTTCACAGACAAAATAAAAACATTTCAAACAAAATAAACATTTCTTGAAAGCATTGTTTACTAATGGGAAATGCAGTCAAAGGCTTTAAAGGTGGTGCAGATGACAGTCCCCCCAGTTCTCTCTTTGCTGAAGTCATGAGTGCACGTTTCCGTGCCCAAAAGGTCGTAGATCTGATTTTTTCAGATGTCCAGGAGGAACAAGAGAACAAGGATTTAAAAGAGAGGAGGAGGTATCTGAAGAAGATGGGGAAGAATACAACCCAGAGCACAATGCATCATCTTCAGATGAACAAGAAATCATCCAAGCTGAAAGAGAGACATTTTTGTCAAAGAACAGCAACATAACATGGTCCTTGTCACCATATGACAACCAGGGAAGGATGGCAGCACAAAATGTCATAAGGATGACCCCAGGGCCCACAAGACATGCAGTTGCACATGCCCAGGACATCGCCTCAACATTCTACATGTTCATCACAGCAACCATCGAAAAAGCAGTCTTCCATTCATCGCCTTCACGAATGCGCACCAGATTGTAGGCTCTCCTAAAGTTCAACTCCGTGAAGTACTGCGCCCCGTGCATTTGTTTGATGGTGGTCGGGATGAGGGGTAAAGGATTTCTGAACTTGATGGTGGCCTTGTTCAGTGTTCGATAATCAATGCAGGGATGCAGTCCCCCATCTTCTTGACAACCTAGAAGCTGCTGGAGGCTCTCCTGTACACAGGTCTCCATGGCCTCAGTCTCCGCAGAGGAGAGGGGATAGACATGTCCTCTCGAGAGGGCTGCGTCAGACAACAGGTCAATGGCACAGTCCCAGGGGCAAGGAGGAGGCAGGTGTGTAGCCCAGGTCTTTGAAAAACCTGGTGCAGATCCTGGAACTCCTCCAGTAAATCCACTTGAGGTGCACAGTCCGGACTTTCCTCCGTAGTGGTGTTGACAGACACCACGAGACACCTCCCCTGACACTCCTGCGACCAACCCAGCAGTCTCCTCTCGGACCAGGAAATAATTGGGGTATGCAACCAGGGGCAACCTAAAACAATGGTTTGGGTGTCCATAATCAAGAAAGTGATCTGTTCTGAATGAGTGTCATGGGTCAGCAAAGAAACAGGAGCAGTCATGTGATGTACGAGCCCTGTCCCTATTTGTACAGATATCCTGTGTGTTTCTTTTCTCTCCTTCCCCCCTCACAGGTGGCAGTCATCATTCCCCAATCAGTCACCAATCAGTCATCAATCAGAAGAAACACCTCCTGTTTCCATTACCCAATCACATCCCCTTGGTTAAAAACCCAGTCAGTTGTTTTCTCTGGAGCTCGATCTCTTTGTGTCTCAATCTCTCGCAATATATCTCTTATTGAGTTCACTTTTGGTTTTTGTTCCTACATGGTCACATTTGTCCGGAATTATGTGAGTATTGTTTTGTTACGGTGATTGACGGTTTGTTTGATGGTGGGAAAAGGGGGTACGAAGACAAGTCGCCCATGGGCCTACATTACCCATAGGAATACCTTGTCTAAGAACACTAGTTAGAACTGGGCGGACCACCCGCTGTATTTTTGGTTAGTTAGCTGTATTGAAGTAGGCTAGTCTAGCTTAGGGGTGTTTTTGGATATTTCTTTCCTTGGGTCCAGCTCTGCCCCTTTTCCTGCCCCCCCGTGTGTTTAAAAATAAACCATGAGTGTTTGACGGTAATTTAGTTGTGTCTGGTTTTTGTTCGCACTGTTACTTTTTCACTGTTATAATTTGCATGTGTTGTGTTACGGGTCTCGTTACCATCCCCCCCCCCCACCCTAGACTGCTGGGCCAAAGGGATTCGTAACACTATTGGATGATTATCCAGGGCTCGAACTGGAATAAGTGACTGTAGGGGAACCAAAGGAATGCATAATGCAGTGGCCAGTGCATTAAGAGATTCCCGGCAGTTTCGGAATCAATCAGAGCTAATGGGAGTGAAGGGCTAGGGTACTCAGGGAATTTAATGGGAAAATCCCCTGGTTGATTTGACAGACAAGGATAGGAGACCTTGCCTCCTACCTGGGTTGGCACAGGGGAATTTCCTGGCTTGCCACCTCCTCACCTCCTAGTGGATAGAGAGCAGGTCAGGGAGACATGACCCCTTTCTCTACAATAGAAGGAGAGGCCCAGATTCCTCCTTCTCCTATGCTCTGCCTCTGTCAAACGTGCCAAGCCCACCTTCCTCGGCTCTGGCCATGGAGCAGGGGTAGCCATGGGCTCCAAATTCTGCGCAGGTCTTCTTTGGTACCGCAGGAGGTTGTCCAACCAGATCACCATGCTGATGAGCTGGTTGAATGACAGGTTGTCATCACGGAAAGCTAACTCCAGCTGTATCTCCTCCCTCAGTCTGCTGTGGATAACGGTGACAAGAGTCAACTCGTTCCATCCGGTGGAGGCCACGCTGGTACAGAACTCCAGGGCGAACTCTGAGGCGGTCCTAGATCCCTGGCGTAGTCGGAGTAGACGCTTACCCTCCTCTCAGCCCTCCACAGGATGATCAAACACCGAGTGGAAGAGTAGGGTGAAGCGCTCTTTGGACCCGACCCAGGATCCGCCCGTCTCCCAGACCGCAGCACCCCAGTCCAGAGCCCGTCCGACGGCACCCCAGTCCAGAGCCCGACGGTGACAACCCTGCATCTTCCGAAAACAGCCCCGTCGTAGCGGGCAAGGTACAGGTCGCAGTGTAGAAGGAACCAGTTGCATCTTGCTGGTGCGCCATCAAAGTGCTCCGGGAGGGACAGGGGTATTCCACAGACCTGCTCCGGTGGAACGGACGTAGGTCGTCGTGTGGAAGCTGGTACCGGGATCGGTGCTGGAGACTGGAGGGACTGCACACTCCCCTCCAAGCAATGGTTGCCAGCACACTGTCCATGGTGATACCGAGTCTGGAGAGACAGTCCTCATGGTGCTGTACTATACCTACAAATGGTTGCCACCTTGGCCTTTCCCGCTATGCGGGTCGGTTATTCTGTCACGCTGGTATAAAGGATTAGGAGACAGGCGCAGGAATACACAATAGGGGTTTTTAATACACCCAAAACAAACACGCATACAAAACAAGTATACAAAACACCAAACAAAAGAGCAAACTTTTTTGAATGACACTGGACAATACCCGTAATACACAGTATATAAATCATGCAGCATAATAGCTGCACCAACGCATAGGTACTCACACGACCAACGGACACGGGAACAATAACCAACAAAGACAGAAGGAACAGAGGGCACATATATAACATACTAATCAGGGGAAATGGTAACCAGGTGTGTGTAATCAGACAAAACAATCAGGGGTTGATGATAAGGAATCCCGTTCAGTGAAGCCTAGAAAGCCGGTGACGTAGACCTCCTGAACTGGTGAACAGAATGAGCAGCTGTACCAGGGGGATCCGTGACACCCTTCAATAAAATGCATTCAGACTACATTCTGCACATTTCTGCTACTTTCTTAGGCTATATAAGTGCCATCTCTTGCTAAATAAATTGTTTACACCTATGCAGTACCTTTAGCAATAATAATAATAATAATAATAATATTAAACCTGTACTTTTGTAAAGAAAACAATTATGACAGGTGTGATGTAATAAGTGGTGTCCATTGATTAAATGCAGTCTTTCTGCATTGTGAAGAGGGAGAAAGATAGATAGATAGATATTCACAAAGTTTGTGATGAATGACAGGTTGCTTCTTCATTGCAAATAGATGTGGGGTTTAAAATTCAATGAAGCTGCTTTATTTGAGGGGTATTGTCAAGGCGGGTCGTTTTTGACCCTTAGGACAAGGGGAGTATACGGGGGGAGTATATGGAATGGGGAGTATACGGAATGTTAATACTACACAAGGGTTTAGGTGTTGACTTAACTATGAGTGAAGTGTGTGGTGTAGTGTGAAGACTTTAAAACAAAACCATCACTAATAATGTATGAACACATCTTGAACAAATTGTTACAATATCTGTCATGTCCCTTTTGCATAACATCACAAATGTCCTCATCTAGTCATAAGAAACATCCAGACATCAGCTACCCACTTGAACTTGACCTGGAACGTCCAAGGTCTTGATTGACAAGTTAAGTATTCCTTCTTTATTTCTTTATTTTATTTTTATTTCACCTTTACTTAACCAGGTAGGCAAGTTGAGAACAAGTTCTCATTTACAATTGCGACCTGGCCAAGATAAAGCAAAGCAGTTCGCCAGGTACAACAACAGAGTTACACATGGAATAAAACAAACATACAGTCAATAATACAGTAGAAAAATAAGTCTATATACAATGTGAGCAAATGCGGTGAGATAAGGGAGGTAAGGGCAAAAAGGCCATGGTGGCAAAGTAAATACAATGTATCAAGTAAATAAAAAAATAAAAAAATAAACACTGGAATGGTAGATTTGCAGTGGGAGAATGTGTAAGCCTTCCTGTGGAACTAGCTTGGCAAATAAAGACCTTCGGTGTTCTTTCTGTGAGGACACACAAAGCAAACAGAGTAAAAAAGGGATCCGAGCAGCAATCCAAACTAGTTAGTTACAGTTGCCACCGGTGGAGAGCAAGGAGGACAGGCCTGTGGCAGAGCCAGACAGAACTTGATACACCTCGCTGCGGTGATAATGAAGAGAAGCTGCTTAGCTTCAGAGAGAGGGAATGGGACGGTATTATCATGACGACTGAGAGAATTGAGAGAATTAAATTAATTAAGAGGATGGGTAGTGGATGGTGGTAGGAGGGATGGGTGCTGATGAGAAGAGAAGAAGGGAATAAAGTAAAGTTGAGAGTCTCCACTTTGGGACTTTGCATACTTATTATCGGTCTTGGGCTTTGTTCCAATATCCAATAGCATACCACTTGAAGAAGAAGAAGAAGAAGAAGATGAAGAAGAAGTAGAAGACTGTCATATTCCTGCCTCTCAGCAATGCATTAATTCAACCCCCCTGTGTATTTGGTTCTGCCTATCAGCATTGTGGGGATGGAAAGTGAACTTATTCTAATGTATTTCATAACTCCTCTTGGGAATGTGCTTTGAGGGAAGACTAAAGAATCAAAGGCCTAGGGATCAATATGTTTCTATCGTTTGAATGTTTGTGTCAATATCAATATCTATCATAGTGCAGTCACTGCATTCTTTTCGGGTGGCATAGGAGGTACAGTATGCAAATCAAAATGGAGGCACATTTCAGCATTGGACCTAGAGAGCTGAGCTGGCTGCACTTTCCCATTAATATTTATACTTTAATATGAATATCAATGGTTTTCATAACGACATTCCTCTTTATTTCTCTCCTCCTAACTTGTTTTCCCCAGAGCTGGCCACAGTTTACTGATCTCTTCTCAGTGATCCATACAGGGAGGAATGCTTTGACACATACACAGACACACACAGGCAGGCACAGATACACACACGCAAACACACACACAGGACACCCCCACCACCACCACCATACACACCCTCTTTCTCTCTGAACACCCCTGAACAGTGTTGGCTAATTAATTTTCTTCTATCTTCTCTCTCCAAATGGGACCTTTAAGATATATTGGCATTTGAAATGTTTGGATGATGAAAATGGAAATTCCCATTCAACAGGTTCTGGAAGTGTTTTCCAACCTCACAGTGACTACAGCCTTAATCTCTTTCTAAGTCTCCAGACCTCCGACTAGTTGAAATTGCTCCCTGCATTTAAACAGAAGAGCATCCAATTACAGTTGAGCTTGGAGAAAAAGGAATACAGGAATTCAAATTGCTCCTTGCATCAGGTGTTAAGCATCCATTTAAGAGTTCGGAGATGGAATACGCAGCTAGATTTGCTTTTGAAGAGTGCTTAGGTGAAAGCAACAGAGTCTGTTTGTGCTTGGTATTGGTTGTTTACCATTCCCCCGGGTTTCATACCTGACGAGAGAGAGAGAGAGAGAGAGAGAGAGAGAGAGCTCTCCACAGGTCATAAACACGCTTTGCACAACAGGACGACTTTCTTCATTTTAGTTTTTTTAAATGTGTATCTTTTCTCTCTCTTTCTCTTTGTTTCTAGGAGGGAGATGGGATAAAAGGTGCTGTTCGCCGAGCAGCTCACCATTGTGAAGAGATTCTCCACTCTGTAATGGCATGGTTTAAATAATTCAGCAAACACTGGAATAAGACACAGATTGTTTTCTTATATATTTAAATTAGGGGAGATGAGAGAAATTGTACATGAAGAGACTCACACAGGGATCCTCTACTTGGGAGATAAACACAACACTGGGAAAAATAATGTGGAGTTAACTTTGCAAGGCAGGACATCCCCATGATATTGTGAAAAAGGGAATAGTGGTGCTGTTGTTCAGGCCTTTCTTTGCATTATGGGTATTGTGAGGATGACCAGAGTTTCAGGATTACATAATAAATTAACACTATTTACAAATATGTACAAAATGTACAAATGGAAGAAAGGCTATGTATACATGGCTCAAAGTATTCTCTTTCAAGACCTTTAGCCCTGGCCTGGCATGACCCTCTCTTCCCTGTCAAATGGCAAATCACAGCTTCTTATAGCCTTTCAGGAAACCACCTGACAGGAAACATGACTGATCAACCAATCAACACTTACATGGTTTCAATAAGGCAATAAATCACAATTAACACATCAAGGAAATACCATCGGAATTCCCATAAACTTACACATTTCAATAATAGTGTGAACCCTTGTCAAATCGGATAATTTTTCCGTGTCGCGCTCCCCAGACACAAGATAGAATTGCTTGTCTCAAAACTAAACGGTTTGATAGCTGACCTCCCAAACCACGAACTGCCAGAACACTCGCCAAACAGTGAGTACTAATAATAATGAGATTTATTAAACGTTTACAATGCTCATGATTAATGCTAAACATCTTTACATGGTCAATAATGATAAATAGGTCTCGGGAAACCGCCGCGACTCAAACAGACAAATGTTCGCACTTAAAGGTTCCTAGAACGATTTATTGGGATGTGGGAACAGTCTGGTGGGAACATTGTGGGGACATTACAAAATATAAACTGTCCCGCTGTGCAGATGATTATACAATGTTTCTTTTAGGGTGGAAAAAAACCTTCACCTAATGGTTCTAGAACATTTCCAGATTTGTTAGATTTTTTCATGTTCTGTAAAAGTTCCTGAAACGTTTATTTAGGCTGTGGGAACAATGTGGGGATATGACAAGAGATAGGTTCCCCCCAAAAAATGAAACTTAAAGGGAATCTTAGGTAATGTTCTGGGAATGTTCCAGGTTTGCTGGGTAGTTATGTGCTCACACTGGTGTATTACTCATTAGTCCAAGCACTAGTGTTTGAAAGGTAATGTGGTATTAAACACTGTACTACACTCAAAACATATGCAATAACAAACGTTTTGACGCTCAGACCACTGCCCATACACTGACAACACCCACACAAATCAATGGCGTCACCATGGTCCCCTGAGACAGTACCCAATAAAGATAGTCAACATCACAGGTCGGCAATGGTATTACTTACTGACCAAACCTTGTAAAGAGACAACCATTGGAGTGACAGGTAGCCTAGTGGTTAGCCAGTAACCGAAAGGTTGCTAGATCAACTCCCTGAGCTGACAAGGCAAAAATCTGTCGGTCTGCCCGTGAACAAGGCAGTTAACCCACTGTTCCTAAATCAAATCAAATCAAATTTTATTTGTCACATACACATGGTTAGCAGATGTTAATGCGAGTGTAGCGAAATGCTTGTGCTTCTAGTTCCGACAATGCAGTAATAACGAGCAAGTAATCTAACTAACAATTCCCCAAAAAACTACTGTCATACACAGTGTAAGGGGATAAGGAATATGTACATAAGGATATATGAATGAGTGATGGTACAGAGCAGCATAGGCAAGATACAGTAGATGATATCGAGTACAGTATATACATATGAGATAAGTATGTAAACCAAGTGGCATAGTTAAAGTGGCTAGTGATACATGTATTACATAAGGATGCAGTCGATGATATAGAGTACAGTATCAACGTATGCATATGAGATGAATAATGTAGGGTAAGTAACATTATATAAGGTAGCATTGTTTAAAGTGGCTAGCGATACATTTACATCATTTCCCATCAATTCCCATGATTAAAGTGGCTGGAGTAGAGTCAGTGTCATTGACAGTGTGTTGGCAGTAGCCACTCAATGTTAGTGGTGGCTGTTTAACAGTCTGATGGCCTTGAGATAGAAGCTGTTTTTCAGTCTCTCGGTCCCAGCTTTGATGCACCTGTACTGACCTCGCCTTCTGGATGGCAGCGGGGTGAACAGGCAGTGGCTCGGGTGGTTGATGTCCTTGATGATCTTTATGGCCTTCCTGTAGCATCGGGTGGTGTAGGTGTCCTGGAGGGCAGGTAGTTTGCCCCCGGTGATGCGTTGTGCAGACCTCACTACCCTCTGGAGAGCCTTACGGTTGAGGGCGGTGCAGTTGCAGTTGCCATACTAGGCTGTCATTGTAAATAAGAATTTGTTCTTAACTGACTTGCCTAGGTAAATAAAAAATAAAAATAACATACAACATAAAGCAAGTACGTTGAATGCATCACCAAACAGACCACTGTAATTGCATGTGGTCCCATGGCTCAATAACCACATGGTGATACACAGTACATACCCCCAAAGCCTTTGGCTTACGTGGGTTGACTGCTTGGCCTGTTGTCGTAAAAGGTCAAGTTTTGATAAAGAGTCCTTCAAAATGTGACTGGAATTGACCTTTTAAGTCTGATAATGAGTCTAAGATCAACAGAATACATTGTGTGTTACGTACGCTCATAATCAAACACTACCAAATTTTAGTCCAGCTCTACCTGTGGATGTTCTGTACAAATGATCTTTTGATACAGTATGTGACCTTCCGCTAATTGTTTATGCTAGTTCTCTCTCCAGCTTGTGCCTGCATTATACTACTTAGTGCCAACTGTTTTGTACAGTATGTTACTGAGGAAACCTCTGAAACTTCTGAACTGTAACAATTGGTTACAAACCACATCAAGCACACTGTTAAAAGTCACAATTTGGTGTCATCTTCCCCTTGCCTCAGCACACACCCAACAAACAACCTATTACATATACTGTCAACCGGATCGCTACCGTGGGAATTACAGTATCTGTCTCAAAAAATCATAACAATGATTACGAGCCAAGTTGGCGGTGGCGATAAAACGTGTGTGAGCATTTTTAAACTTTGTCAAATTAATTTAATAATTAAAGCTCTTAAATTAGATTTATTTCTCCCATAAACGAGGACAGCGGGGGGAGTCAAGTGAATAGCAGGTCTATTGATTTTCACATCACTCTTATCTACAGACTGACTGAAGATTGCTGCTTGGCTCTCCTACCAGCCGACTCACAATCTCATCTCATTCACAGGTGTACTTGCCAATGGCAGGTTTGTACCCCACTCCATTCCACATTACCTTACATAACAACATCCATCTTTTCATCTCAGGGTCCTCTATAGACAGTTAGTCTCCAAAATAGCTGACTTAGCTTAATTCAATTAGGGCTTTTTGGGGGAACCTGAGCCATCGCTGTGCAGCCTGGTCTCATAGACTAGATGTAACATAGTAAATGTAAATCTGGAAATCTAAAATTAGTATGATATGTTATGTTTGGTATTGTTACAGAAGATAACTTAAGACAAACATTAAAGTAGGGTAGGTGAGTATATAACACGAACGTCTAGCAACCCAAAGGTCATATGTATGAATCTCATCATGGAAAACTTTAGCATTTTAGCTAATTAGCAACTTTTCTACTACTTACTACTTTTTAGCTACTTTGCAACTAAACTCAGCAAAAAAAGAACCCTGTCTTTCAAAGATCATTTTTAAAAATCCAAAGATCTTCATTGTAAAGGGTTTTAACACTGTTTCCCCTGCTTGTTCAATGAACCATAAACAATTAATGAACATGAACCTGTGGAATGTTCGTTAGACACTAACAGCTTACAGATGGTGGGCAATTCAGGTCACAGTTATGAAAACTTAGGACACTAAAGAGGCCTTTCTACTGACTCTGAAAAACACCAAAAGAAAGATGCCCAGGGTCCCTGGTCATCTGCGTGAACGTGCCTTAGGCATGCTGCAAGGAGGCATGAGGACTGCAGATGTGGCCAGGGCAATACATTGCAATGTCCATACTGTGAGACGCATAAGACAGCGCTACAGAGAGACAGGACAGACAGCTGATCGTCCTCGCAGTGGCAGACCACGTGTAACAACACCTGTACAGGATCGGTACACCCGAACATCACACCTGCGGGACAGGTACAGGATGGCAACAACAACTGCCCAAATTACAACGGGAATGCACAATCCCTCCATCAGTGCTCAGACTGTCCGCAATAGGCTGAGAGACGCTGGACTGAGGGCTTGTAGGCCTTTTGTAAGGCAGGGCCTCACCAGACATCACCGGCAACAACGTCGCCTATGGGCACAAACCCACCGTCGCTGGACCAGACAGGACTGGCAAAAAGTACTCTTCACTGAGGAGTCACAGTTTTGTCTCACCAGGGGTGATGGTTGGATTTGGGTTAATCGTAGAAGGAATCAGCATTACACAGAGGCCTGTACTCTGGAGTGGGATCGATTTGGAGATGAAGGGTCCATCATGGTCTGGGGCGGTGTGTCACAGCATCATCGGACTGAGCTTGTTGTCATTGCTGGCAATCTCAACACTGTGTGTTACAGGGAAGACATCCTCCTCCCTCATGTGGTACCCTTCCTGCAGACTCATCCTGACATGACCCTCCAGCATGACTAGATAGCCATTTCACACCAGTTACATTCACCCCCCTTTTGACCTCCTCCTTTTCTGCAGCAACCAGTGTTCTGGGTCACGGCACCAATGTAACAGTATAGCTTCCATCCCTCTCCTCGCTCCTACCTGGGCTCGAACCAGGGACCCTCTGCACACATCAACAACAGCCACCCTCGAAGCATCGTTACCCATCGCGGCCCTTGCAGCGCAAGGGGAACAACTACTTCAAGGTCTCAGAGCGAGTGACATCAATGATTGAAACGCTATTAGCGCGCACCCCGCTAACTAGCCATTTCACACCGGTTACATGTAAATTCGTAACATATTGTACGAATTGCAATTTATAACATATTGTACAAAGGTTGCAGGTATGCATTAAGGTGACATACCTCAAGGACATTTAGTTGCAGTAAACTCGGGAGAACAAGGTCTCTGTAAGTCTAAGTTTCCTTTTGAGGTAGGTTGTTGAAAGTGCTGCTTGTGCCAATGAAAAGCATTTGAGTATATTTGGAAGAGGGTGAAACTACTGTAGACTGTATCCTTGCAATGTGAACTATTTTGTCTAACAGTTTAGTCTGAGCTGTGGTTTGTGAAAGTTTCAGAAGTGAATCACAATGTTGAGGTAAAGGAAGAGTGGAGTGAGGGAGTTCACTTCTTTGTCAATAGGGAAAATGACAGACAATGGCACATGTATTTTTTATTTAGTGAATGTAAAGTCCCTGAGCAAAAGAAGATAGAAGATACGATGCTGTAATAACATGATGCAAGAGTTCTGTATGGATTGGTAAAAAAGACATGCCTGGCGAAACTGAATGTATGATCTATTTAAGTGATAATACCCTCGAAGCCGGTGTTTGGAGCATATATTGCCGGCCCTTGACTTCGTCTCAGGCCTAACAACACCTGTGCCAATATATCTTCCAAACACCTGCTTCTCTGGCATTATCTCTTAAGTTGAAACTGGCTAAACTGAATGCCAAGTTAATATTAAAGAACAGACTAAATGTGTTCTGGGAACATTCTTGCAACATCAGGCAAATGTTTTTACTCAGCTTTGGGAACATTAATATCCACATCAAAGCTCTTTGCCTTTTGTAACACTCACAATCAAAGAGCATCAGAAATTGAACTTTTCTTGGATTCCTTTTGAAATAGTGAGAACAAATGCATTGAGCAAAAGTATTGAGCTTTTATATAAAACTGCTGCGGCTCAAATAGACAAATGCCCGCAGAGTATGTCCTGGTGGTTGATAGTCTTTTATGGGTTATTCCAGAGGTATTTTTTACCAATCCATACAGAACTCTTGCATCATGTTATCTCAGAACCTCATTTCAATTGGAACTCATTGGGTTTCAAACCACTACAGTATGGCTGGAAGTGGGACCAGTAGCCAACTCACATATTTTTACATACTGAGCAGGCGGTCATGTTCAGCTTCAGGGTTTGCTAATGACAGAATGTGGAGCCATTGACCCCCGCGTCAATTACAGTACAAATAAGAAGCCAGAAGCCAGTATATCATCTTTGGTGTGAGTGCTGATCCTTGTTGTCTATAGGCTATGATCAGGAACAAGAGGGTAAGGCTTACAACAGAAGGGCCTACAAAAGGACCAGCTGGGTTCAAATCACATGTCTGCATACCAACATAGATCCCACGTTGTTATCTTACAAAACCGGTAAGTTCAATGTTGATAGATTTTGGAATGATTTGATCCTTTTCATACCTTAAGAAGGATTAATAACTTCGGGCTACATTAGACAGCCATGGTATAACTGATGGACGGGCGGTGATGTGACACGAAATAATGATTTATACTCCATTTCATTAAAATCTCATTAAAGCCATGTTCATTCCTACAATAATTCAATCATTCTTTACAGTTGCCTCTGTAAATGTTGATATATTGATAATTCTTTAGAAGGCTTGGTCCCATTACATCACATAGCCCTATTGGGGTGTGTCCCAAATGGCTCTCTATTCCTATATTTCCCTTGTCTAAAGTAGTGCACCATAAAGGGAATATGGTACCATTTAGGAGGCACATTAGACGCATGGCAGTGGTTTAACGTGAAATTAGCAAGAAGAATAAATGGCTAAATGGCATTTTTCCATCCCCAGGAAATGTTCAATCACTGCATCCCAAATGGCACTCTGTTCCCTATATAGTGAACTACACTCTTAGAAGTAAAGGTGCCTGGTAGAACTTTTTGGGTTGCCACACTGGCGATACCTTTGCAGTTGAAAAACATTCCTCAAGGAACCCCTCTGAAAAGAGTCGTCAAGGAACCCCTGTGTAAAGCTTAAAATCTGAATGATTTTGTGATGGGAGGGGTTCAATTTTGTGTAACTGACAGTTAGACTTACAGGTTATGTCGTTGTCTTTTGTTTGAATTGTTTACGTGTCCGCTGTGCGGGGGAAATGATAATACAAGCGGAACTACGTAGCTAATACTGTTGTAACGGGGATCCTTATTGTAGCAACACACTTTTGGAGGGAAGGCAATCCTGCGCTGCGTTAGCTAAGTTTTCATGTCATCGGGTGTAGTTCATAAAGGTTGAAGAGTGTATGTTAGGATGAAGTGTGAATTCATGCCAGGAATAATAAGTGTGAAGTTTGATTTCCTCCCTTCTGTAATAAGCAGCCAATGAGGTATTTTTTCCTTTATTCATGTGTTTAATCTGAACCCGTTATAACGCCGGTTAAACTGTTATGTATGTAAGCACTTCAGAGTTATACCAAGCTAATAAGTCACTCGTAAGATAAGGTTGTAAGAGTGTGCTTAACTGTATTTTTCATTTACTTTATAGTTCTCACGGAAGGTGATAATTCTGACTAAAACTACAGAATAAAGCCGCCAGTTAAAATCAAGGAACGGTTGTGCTCGTGGTTACTGAAGGGAGCTACATTTTGAATATATTGTAGAGGTGGTAGCCTATCAGATCTAAGGTGTGGCTTATTGGAGGAGTAGCTTTAAGATAGTTATTTTATGGACACATCTGATGGGACTTCAATAAATGCAGAAAATAGCATTGACAATGTTATTTTTGTGAAGCCTGTTTGATTCTGAGTTCAGACATACAATACCTCAGGAAAGTATTCAGACCCCATGATTTTTTCCACAGTTTGCTACGTTACAGCCTTATTCTTAAGCTCTCTAGGGTAGGTGAGATGCTCACGTCCCACCAGGCCAACATCCAGTGAAACTGCAGAGAGTTAACATTACACCATTCGTTGTTTTAAATATTCTTGTAAATACATGTATCTTACATAATTTAAAAGATCTTATTAAGTCTTATTAATCCAGCCGCTGTGTCAGATTTCAAAAAGCCGTTACTGTGAAAGAAAACATGCTATTTTCTGAGGACGACGCCACGCACACACAAGTATTACTAGCATTTTCCAACCAAGCATTAGCGTCATGAAAGTCAGCAATAACAATAAAATAAATTGCTTACCTTTGAAGATCTTCCTCTGGTGGTAATGCCAAGTGTCCTAACTACACAGTGAATGTTCGTTTTGTTTGATAAAATCCATTTTTATAGCCTAACACGAAACATTTGTAAACCGCTTGCGTCATGATTTCCTTCTCATTCAACTTTGGAAGAAGCGTTCGTGGTAATTACACACACTAAACAAACGTTTATCCAGTCATGGTTGGTTTCATTGCAATCCTCTGGTTGTTACTAATACACCATACTTGATGGTTCTTTTCCCGGGACACATACACCGATTTGAAGACACCAATCAATGACATCATTGCACACCAATGGTAGGACAGGTCTATCGTTGATTGACTGTATTTCGGCCCAATGACCACTGTTCATCCTGAAATCTAGCTTGGAAGAGCCAATGAGCTGAGGTAAACGGCAATATGTAATGGATATACGTTTGAAGACCAGCCTTTGTCGTAAACTCTGGCGTAAAAGAGGTTCATTCACCATTGCAAATCCTACTTGACGGAGCCACGGGTGTTACGCATAGCAGTACATATTAAATAGCATTTTCAACAAGTTTATATATTTAAAATATGGCGAATAAATCAGGAAAAGCTAAAACAAAGTCTAGGTATACAGTTTTAACCCAAATTATAGAGGAAGGACTACAACAAGAGCATGGGAGGTGTGGACCTGTCAGATGCGCTGATAGGATACTACAATGTTCTCCACAAGACCATGAAATGGTACAAGACATTTTTCTATCATTTCATTGACATGCTGTGGTGAATGCCTTCATCCTCCAGAAGGAAATGGCTAAGAGCTGTGGACAGCCCCCCATCTCACAGCTAGCCTTCAGGGAGTTGCTCATCCAGGAGCTTGCTAGCTACAGCAAGTCTACTGTAGCACCTTCTGTCCCCTCTACCTCTGTCCCTTCTGCTCCAACCAGCGGTGTTCACCTGCCCAGATTCCTCTCTGCAGGCATGAATGTGCCTCAGGTCAAAAAGGGCAGAGTAGGGAGATGTCGTTGTGCCCTTTGTCAAAGGAAATGCCCCATCACCAGCACCACCTGTTTAGTAAGCCTTTGCTTTACAGCAGAAACAGACTGCTATGGGCAATGGCACCAGCAGCACAATATTGTCTAGAGGACTGAGGGTCTTCACAATATTGTAAATAGAAAATATATAAATAGTTACCCTTGCTAATTGTTTGTATTATTATTTTTTATATATATATATATATATATATATATATATATATATATATTGTGTTAGAATAGCATTTATGTATTTTGTATATAGTTCTTTCCTTCAAAATGTATCACTGTACCAATTCAGCCACTTGGGTGCATTTGTGTGGGACACCTGGGTGACTTCATGCTCAATGTCATGTAGCTCGCTCATTTTTGAAGTTATCTGTCCAAAACTTTGCTCAGATATTGTTGCCATCTTATGTTCTTCATTCAAACCATCCCCAGCATCCGATCTGTATGTTTGGCTGATCTTGGTAATTTGAAAGATGATGCAACAACAATAAAAAACAGAAAATGTGTGTTTATTTCCTTGTATTTTCTTCCACCAGATCTATTGTGTTATATTCTCCTACAGTCAATTCACATTTCCACAAAATTCAGAGTGTTTCCTTTCAAATGATACCAAGAATATGCATATCCTTGCCTCTGGGCATGAGCTATAGGCAGTAAGATTAGGGTATGTCTTTAGGCGGAAATTGAGAAGAAGGGGGGGGGGGTTACCCCAAAGAGGTTAAATTGATGAAATAAATAAAAATCCTCAGAAATCTGCACACAATACCCCATAATGACAAAGTAAAAACAGTTATTTTTAGAAATGTTTGCAAATTTAAAAAATAAAAAAAATACAGAAATACCTTATTTACATAAGTATTCAGAGGCTTTGCTATGAGAATCAAAATTGAGCTCAGGTGCATCCTGTTTCCATTGATGATCCTTGAGATGTTTCTTCAACTTGATTGGAGTCCACCTGTGGTAAATTCAATTGATTGGATATGATTTGGAAAGGCACACACTTGTCTATATAAGGTCCCACAGTTGACAGTGCATGTCAGAGCAAAAACCAAGTCATGAGGTCGAAGGACCTTTGCTTCATACAGTTACACATATGCTTTATTACACAATTTAATTTAGGGATTCTGGCAATGACATTTCAGCTCGAGCTTTTGTTGCGAGTGGCATATTAATGACTGATCGGTATCTCAATTCATTCTTATCTCAATTAATTCAGTGTGCAGACCTTCACAATCAATCTGATACCCCAAATAAACAATTTTGGATATGCCTAAATTAATTATGGGCATGGTTGACCACTCCCTTCCCTCCCGGCACTCATTCTTCTGGCATTTCAGTTTGTCCTCCCAATGGCACATGTTCAAAGTGAATGGCCCTTGATAATGTCTCTCCCCTGAACCATCACTGTTCTTTACAGTCTATTATGTCTTGTCTATTTTCCTACCAGTACACCAGCAGCATGAGAGAAGCTTGGACGGGATCTCTCACCATGCTCACTCTAATGGACTCATGTCGCACTTCTGAGAGAAATGGTGAAGGACCAAACTGAACGCCATTATTGACATTACTTCAGCCACTGAGGGGTTTGCATTGGGT
Source organism: Oncorhynchus tshawytscha (assembly GCF_018296145.1). NCBI lineage: Eukaryota > Metazoa > Chordata > Actinopteri > Salmoniformes > Salmonidae > Oncorhynchus > Oncorhynchus tshawytscha. The sequence goes on along the minus strand of NC_056430.1, from coordinate 69,223,398 downwards.
TCTTCAGTACATTTCTTACCAAGAATGGACATTAATTAAGATACCTCATATTTTAATTTGTGTGCCCTTTAAGGTGCATCCATTCCTCAGGAAGTCTTTCAAAGGGAGAGATACAGAATCATTATTAAACATGTCAACAAGAGAAACAAGTCCTGGAAGAAAGAAAACAAACGTCTTAATCTTTTTGACGTGTTGCATTGACATGTGTTCCTTTGGCAACTAGCCAACATATGAAACCTGTTGTTTAACGAATCTGATAGTACCTTCAAAAAGTTGCTGCTTGTTTATCAGCTCAATAGTCAGGACTAAAACATGTACTTGGATCTACTTCAATTCTGGAAATAGTTCTACATAAACGGAAACAGATTTTTTTTAGATGACATTACCGTTTTACTTAATTCAATGGTCCTATCCAAACTATAGCATTGAGTTTTATTCATTGGAAATGGTCAAAAACATCTCTTACCCTTATCATTCATACCTCTGTCCCAAATTTCCCCACTGTGTCCCATATCTCTAACCCAAACACCAGATGGCAGCCTTTAATTTAATATCAGTACCAATGCTCAATCCCTCTGTTCGTCATGTGACCTTATATTGAAACATTTACTTCTTCAAATTACTAAGACATTGCATTATTAGAGTGCTATCTGAAAGCCAATTACTATTCACTTTGTTACTTCACACTTATTACATGTCTATTATTTTAAGATTCATATGTAATGCTTTGGAACATTAGTGAGGTCAAGCTCTGATGTTGGGCGATTTGGCCTGGCTTGCATTTGGCATTCCAATTCATCAAAAAGGTGTTCGATGAGGTTGAGGTCAGGGCGATGTGCAAGCCAAGCAAGTTCTTCCACACCAATCTCAACTAATTATTTCTGTATGGACCTCGCTTTGTGCACATGGGCATTGTCATGCTAAAACAGGAAAGGGACTTCCCCTAACAGTTGCCACAAAGTTGGAAGCACAGAATCGTCTAGACTGTCATTGTATGCTGTAACGTAAAGATGTCCCTTCACTGGAACTAAGGGTCCTAGCTCGAACCATCAAAAACAGCCCCAGACCATTATTCTTCCTACACCAAACTTTACAGTTGGCTCTATGCATTTGGGCAGGTAGAGTGCCTTGCGAAAGTATTCACCCCCTTGGCATTTTTCCTATTTTGTTGCCTTACAACCTGGAATTAAAATAGATTTTAGAGGGGTTTGTATCATTTGATTTACACAACATGCCTACCACTTTGAAGATGGAAAATATTTTTTTTTGTCGTGAAACAAACAAGAAATTAGACCAAAAAAAAACAGAAAACTTGAGCATGCATAACTATTCACCCCCCAAAGTCAATACTTTGTAGAGCCACCTTTTGCAGCAATTATAGCTGCAAGTCTCTTGGGATATGTCTCTACAAGCTTGGCACATCTAGCAACTGGGATTTTTGCCCATTCTTCAAGGCAAAACTGCTCCAGCTCCTTCAAGTTGGATGGGTTCCTGCTGGTGTACAGCAATCTTTAAGTCATACCACAGATTCTCAATTGGATTGAGGTCTGGGCTTTGACTAGGCTATTCCAAGACATTTAAATGTTTCACCTTAAACCACTCGAGTGTTGCTTTAGCAGTATGCTTAGGGTCATTGTCCTGCTGGAAGGTGGATCTCCGTCCCAGTCTCAAATCTCTGGAAGACTGAACCTCTGTCCCAGTTTCCCAGTCCCTGCTGAAGAAAAATATCCTCACAGCATGATTCTGCCACCACCATAACTTCACTCTGGGGATGTTGTTCTCGGGGTGATGCGAGGTGTTGGGTTTGTGCCAGATATAGCATTTTCCTTGATGTCTAAAGAGCTCAATTTTAGTCTCATCAGACCAGAGTACCTTCTTCCATATGTTTGGGGAGTCTCCCACATGCCTTTTGGCGAACACCAAACATGTTCGCTTATTTTTTTCTTTAAGCAATGGCTTTTTTCGGGACACTCTTCCATAAAGCCCAGCTATATGGAGTGTAAAGTGGTCCTTAAACTGGTCCTATGGACACATAGCCCAATCTCCTCTGTGGAGCTTTGCAGCTCCTTCAGGGTTATATTAAATCTCTTTGTTGCCTCTGATTAATGCCCTCCTTGCCTGGTCTGTGAGTTTTGGTAGGTGGCCCTCCCTTGGCAGGTTTGTTGTGGTGCCATATTCTTTCCATTTATTTTATTTTTTATAGTACCTTTTTTTAACCAGGTAGGCCAGTTGAGAACAAGTTCTTATTTACAACTGAGACCTGGCCAAGATAAAGAATAGCAGTGCGACAAAAACAACATCACAAAGTTACACATAAGCAAACGTACAGTCAATAACTCAATAGAAAAGTCTATGCGACAGTGTGTGCAAATGTAGAAGAGTAGGGAGGTAAGACAATAAATAGGCCATAGAGGCAAAAATAATTACAATTTAGCATTAACACTGGAGTGATAGATGTGCAGAAGATGAATGTGCAAGTAGAGATACTGGGGTGCAAAGGAGCAAAGAAATTAATAACAATATATGGATGAGGTAGTTGGGTGGGCTATTTACAGATTGGCTGTGTACAGGTGCAATGATCGCTTAGCTGCTCTAACAGCTGATGCTTAAAGTTAGATATAAGAGATAGAAGACTCCAGCTTCAATGATTTTTGCAATTCATTCCATTCATTGGCAGCAGAGAACTAGAAGGAAAGGCGGCCAAAGTAAGTGTTGGCTTTGGAGATAACCAATGAGATATACCTGCTAGAGTGAGTGCTATGGGTGGGTGTTGCTATGGTGACCAGTGAGCTGAGATAAGGTGGGGTTTTACCTAGCAAAGACTTATAGATGCCCTGGAGCCAGTGGGTTTGGCAACGAATATGTAGTGAGGGCCAGCCACCGAGAGTATACAGGTCGCAGTGGTGGATAGTATATGAGCTTTGGTGACAAAACGGATGGCACTGTGATACATCCAGTTTGCTAAGTAGAGTGTTGGAGGCTATTTTGTAAAGGACATTGTTGAAGTCAAGGATTGGTAGGATTGTCAGTTGTACAAGGTTATGTTTCACAGCATGAGTGAAGGAGGCTTTGTTGTGAAATAGGACGCCGATTCTAGATTTAATTTTGGATTGGAGATGCTTAATGTGAGTCTGGAAGGAGAGTTTAGAGTTTAACCAGACACCTAGGTATTTGTAGATGTCCACATATTCTAAATTAGAACCGTCCAGAGTAGTGATGCTAGTCGGGCGGGCGGGTGAGGGCAACAATGTGTTGAAGGGCATGCATTTAGATGTACTAGCATTTTATGAGCAGTTGGAGGACACATAATGAGTGTTGTATGGCATTGAAGCTTGTTTTGAGGTTTGTTAGAGTGTTGGATTAGTAACCAAAAGGTTGCAAGATCAAATCCCCGAGCTGACAAGGTAAAAATATGTTGTTCTGCCCCTGAACAAGGCAGTTAACCCACTGTTCCTAGGCTGTCATTGAAAATAAGCATTTGTTGTTAATTAAACTGACTTGCCTAAAAAATAAGTAAAATAATAAAATAAATTGTTTGGACACAGACCAGACCAGATAGTAATGGATTTAATGGTACACTGTGGGATGTTCAAAGTTTCTGATATTTTTGTTATAACCCTGATCTGTACTTCTCCACAACTTTGTCTCTGACCTGTTTGGAGAGCTCCTTGGTGTAACAGTTTTCTTCCTGGGAAGGAGAGGAGAACCAAAATGCAGCGTGGTTATTGTTAGCATCTTTAATAAAGACGAAAACGTAAAACACTATACAAATACAAAATAAGAAAATGTGGCAAAACCGAAACAGTCCTAACTGGTGCAGAGAACACAGAGACAGGAAACAACCACCCACCAGATACCTAAAGAATATGGCTGCCTAAATGATTATGGCTGCCTCTGATTGAGAACCACTCCAGGCAACCATAGACTCACCAAGAACACTCAACTGAACACAACCCCATAGACTACAAAACCCCTAGACAAAACAAGACACATAAATCACCCATGTCACACCCTGGCCTAACCAACATAATAAAGAAAACACAGAATACTAAGGCCCCCCCCCCACCCCAAAGGTGCGGACTCCCAGCCGCACACCTAAACCCCTAGGGGAGGGTCTGGGTGGGCGTCTGTTCACGGTGGCGGCTCTGGCGCGGGACGTGGACCCCACTCCAACACAGTCTTAGTCCGCTTACTTAGCGTCCCTTGAGTGGCGACCCTCGCCGCCGACCTTGGCCTAGTAACCTTAACAAAGGGCCCCACTGGACTGAGGGGCAGCTCCGGACTGAGGGACAGCTCGGCACTCAGGTAGCTCGGGACTGAGGGGTAGCTCGGGACTGAGGGGTAGCTCAAGACTGAGGGGTAGCTCAAGACTGAGGGGTAGCTCAAGACTGAGGGGTAGCTGAAGACTGAGAGGTAGCCCAAGACTAAGAGATAGCTCAGGCAGGTTGATGGCTCTGGCGGATCCTGGCTTAATGGCGGCTCTGGCGGATCCTGGCTGAATAGCGACTCCGGCGGATCCTGGCAGACTGGCGGAACCTGGCAGGCTGACGGATCTGGCGGATCTTGGCAGACTGGCAGTTTTGGCGGATCCTGTCAGACTGGCGGCTCTGGCGGCTCCTTGCAGACTGGCGGCTCTGGCGGCTCCTTGCAGACTGGCGGCTCTGGCGGCTCCTTGCAGACTGGCGGCTCTGGCGGCTCCTTGCAGACTGGAGACTCTGGCGGCTCCTGGCAGACTGGAGACTCTGGCGGCTCATGACAGACTGGAGACTCTGGCGGCTCCTGCAGACTGGAGACTCTGGCGGCTCATGACAGACTGGAGACTCTGGCAGACTGGAGACTCTGGCGGCTCATGACAGACTGGAGACTCTGGCGGCTCATGACAGACGGGAGACTCTGGCGGCTCATGACAGACGGGAGACTCTGGCTCATGACAGACTCCTGGCAGACTGGAGACTCTGGCGGCTCCTGGCAGACTGGAGACTCTGGCGGCTCATGACAGACGGGAGACTCTGGCGGCTCATGACAGACGGGAGACTCTGGCGGCTCATGACAGACGGGAGACTCTGGCGGCTCATGACAGACGGGAGACTCTGGCGGCTCATGACAGACGGGAGACTCTGGCGGCTCATGACAAACGGGAGACTCTGGCGGCTCATGACAGACGGGAGACTCTGGCGGCTCATGACAGACGGGAGACTCTGGCGGCTCATAACAGACGGGAGACTCTGGCGGCTCATGACAGACGGGAGACTCTGGCGGCTCATGACAGTCGGACAGCTCAGGCGGCACTGGGCAGACGATCAGCTCAGGCGACGCTGGAGAGGAGGAAGGCTCTGACAGCGCTGGACAGGCGAGGCGCACTGCAGGCCTGGTACGTGGTGTCGGCACTGGTGGTACTGGACAAAGGACACGCACAGGAAGCCTGGTGGGGGGGCTGCCACTGGAGGGCTGGTGCGTGGAGGTGGCACTGGATAGACCGGACCGTGCAGGCGCACTGGAGCTCTTGAGAGCAGGGCTGGCACCAACCACCCTGGCTGGATCTTCAGCCTAGCCCGACAGATGTGGGGAGCTGGGATGTAGCGTACCGGGCTAAGCACGCATACTGGGGACACCGTGCGTTCCACCGCATAACACGGTGCCTGACCAGTACCACACCCGCCACGGTTAGCGCTGCTAGGAGCACTGTAGCGCTGAGCTGGCACAGGACGTGCAAGGATAGGGATGTGTACAGGAGGCCTGGTGCGTGAGGCTGGCACAATCTTCACCAGACGACTAGCACGCACCTCAGGACGAGTATGGAGAGCTGACCCAGGTGCCATCAAATCCCTGACACGCTCCGTCGGGCGAATGCCGTGCCTCATGCACCAACACAGCAACTCCCTCATAACTCTCTCCTCCAATTTCCCCATTAACTCCTTCACGGTCTCTGCTTCACTCACCTCCAACACCGGCTCTGGTTCTGGTTTCCTCCTTGGCTCCTTATGATAAACAATCCATTTTTGGGGCTGACTCTCGGGCTTCCATCCACGCCGCCGTGCTGCCTCCTCAAACCGCCGCTTCTCCGCTTTGGCTGCCTCCAGCTCTGCCTTTGGGCGGCGATATTCCCCTGGCTGTGTCCAGGGTCCTTTCCCGTCTAGGATCTTCTCCCACATCCAGGAGTCTTGATTCTTCGGCCGCTGTTGCTGCTGCCCGTTACCACGCTGCTTGGTCCTTGGTTGGTGGGTGATTCTGTAACAGTTTTCTTCCTGGGAAGGTGAGGAGGACCAAAATGCAGCGTGGTTATTATTAAGCATCTTTAATAAAGACGAAAATGTAAACACTATACAAATACAAAATAAGAAAACGTGGCAAAACCGAAACAGTCCTAACTGGTACCAGAGAACACAGAGACAGGAAACAACCACCCACCAGATACCTAAAGAATATGGCTGCCTAAATATGGTTCCCAATCAGAGACAACGATAAACACCTGCCTCTGATTGAGAACCACTCCAGGCAACCATAGACTTACCTAGAACACTCAACTGAACAAAACCCCATAGACTACAAAACCCCTAGACAAAACAAGACACATAAATCACCCATGTTACACCCTGGCCTAACCAACATAATAAAGAAAACACAGAATACTAAGGCCAGGACGTGACACTTGGTCTTCATGGTGTTGCTTCCTTGGTGGTGCCCCTTGCTTAGTGGTGTTGCAGACTCTGGGGCCTTTCAGAGCATGTGTATATATACTGAGATCATGTGACAAATCATGTGACACTTAGATTCCACATAGGTGGACTTTATTTAATTAATGATGTGACTTCTGAAGGTAACTTGTTGCAACAGATCTTATTTAGGGGCTTCATAGCAATGGGGGTGAACACATATGCAAACACCACTTTTCTGTTGTTTCTTTTTTTGAATTTTCCGAAACACATTTTTTTTTTTCATTTCGCTTCACTATTTTGGACTATTTTGTGTATGTCCATTACAGGAAATCCAAATAAAAATAAATTACAGGTTGTAATGCATGAAAATAGAAAAAATGCCAAGGGGGCTTGAAAACTTTTGCAAGGCACTGTAGCGTTCTCCTGACATCCAGCAAACCCAGGTTTGTCCGTCAGACTGCCAGATGGTAGAGCATGATTTATCACTCCAGAGAACGCATTTCCACAGCTCAAAAGTCCAATGGCTAAGATCTTCTCACCACTCCAGCCGACGCTTGGCATTGCGCATTGTGATTGTAGGCTTGTGTGCGTGCGGCTGCTTGGCCATGGAAACCCATTTCATGAAGCTGAGCCATGTGTTGTTCCTAGACGTTTCAACTTCACAATAACTGCACTTACAGTTGACTGGAGCAGCTCTAGCAGTGCAGAAATTTGATGATGCGACTTGTTGAAAAGGTGGCATCCTATGACGGTGGCACGTTGAAAATCACTGAGCTCATCAGTAAGGCCATTCTACTGCCGATGTTTGTCTATGGAGATTGTATTGCTTTGTGCTCGATTTCATACACCTACTGTATCAGCAATGGGTGTGGCTAAATTAGCCAAATCCACTAATTTGAAGGGGTATCCACATACTTTGTATATACAGTATAGAGTTTATCTTAAAGCCACGCCCCTACTAAGCCACACCTCCACTCTAGGGTTCCTCCAGGAACCCATTGCTACATTGAACCATTAAATGTTCCCCCAAGAAGCCCTGAACTAACTGAAGGTGCAAATATGAACCATTGAGTAGTAATGGTTCCTTGAGGAACTCCAGGGTTCCTCGAGTCATCAATAGTTCTAAGAGTGAACGTTTGACAAGAACCCTATGCTAATAGGGTGTCATCTGAGGCACAACTTTGGTTATTTTCTATAGGGCTTGGAGCCCTTTGGAGGGGCAGTGGTTTTAGCCATCTTGACCACAACAATAACACAATATATTCACGTTTTTATCGCTATAACAGACGCCATTGGAGGTCATAGAACCTGTGGATACTGTCGTATTCTCCCATCCACTGCTAATATATTATAGATATGAAGGACATTCTGCATATTTCTATGTCTTAGGGTTTTCTGTGATGTAGGCTTGTTTCTAAAATAAATTGGTAGGCTGCAATCAATTTTGAAATGTTCAATGTGTTATAATTTTTCACCTTTTGGGTGCTTCTTAAGACTTGGGTTGATAAACACCTGGTGTCTTTTTTCAAATCTCAAACATCCATCCATCCCTCCCTATCCTCCTCCCGCTCCCTTTATCCCTCCCTCTCCACCAGACTCTCTCCTCTTGGCGCTGGTTGTGTTTTCCCACTGGGAATAGCGTAACTCCCTGCCAAATCCGCCCAATTCATCCTATTGATTCAACCCTGGGCCTTCTCTGCACGCACACTAGAGCTCCATTTGAATGCTCCAGCCCAGTACAGCACTCTGCCGTCAGACTCGACTCAGCCGCCAGCTATATGCCATCAGACTCGACTCAGCTGCCGAGCGGCTCGTTCAAATCTAGTCGCGTCTGTTTCATGTTGGCTGTCATGAGACAAATGAGACATAAATGAAACTGATGTTAAGATTGTTTCATTCTTGGGCATGCAGCGATGCAAGCATTGCGCACAGGTCTACAACATAGACCTATAACAAGCCACACCTCAAACTACTATCTCAGACAGACAGTTTAAAATATGCTTTCTATTTCTTAACAGAGGATGATGTCTGGATCAGCGGACGAGCTGGCCAATCAGTGGTCTATTCACAAGATTTTTTTCATGACCAGTATATGCCACACATTTCTGCTTTTGTTGTATGCCAACACCATTCCATCAAAGAAACATAGTTCATTAAAAGAAATCGAAGGAAAACTATTTCAGTCATATTGTAATTGTAATTGTAGTAGGTCATATTTCATGGAAATCTGGAAACACTGGACAGTTTCTTTAACACCTTTTCTCAAATAATAACAAGTTAATTACTGCACAATTTAATGTTCCGATTGCACAAACATGATTTTTCTTCGGCTGCTGATTTAAAAAAAAAAACATTTCTTTATTGCGATAATAATTCCCTCTGTGTGCATATTAACCTTTATGTCATGGCATAATGGAACGTCTAATTGGCAAGAGTCTAAGGTGTCAGAGCACCCGCTACAAGTGATTTAGATGCATTTCAGGAAATACAGTTTCCTTTGGACAGGAGTACATTAAAAACCGATTACTTTGATTCGGGTTAATAAAAATAATGAGTTCTGAAGCACCGTGAAGAATATAATGTGTTGGAAATCCTGGTCCATAATCACATCAAGCATCGTCATACAATGACACCATAGATTTGACTTTGATATGAACAATCGTCAAAGGTTATCTCTCTGCTGAAAGCTAAGTTAAATAGGTCTTTATCGGTCATATCATATTCGATTATTAGTGGGCTTTCACAACCAGTGTGAAAGCCACGGCGCATCTCTCTCTCTCTCTCCCGTTCTCAGCTCTCGCTCTCGTCTCTCTGTTGCGTTCGCGTTCTCTGACAGTATTCCTCTCATCCGGGCGCACATTCGGCAGCTCGGCTTCGATACAGCTCCTCTCCTATGTGGTGGCTCCCGCGACCAGCTCATTGAACGTGAACAGTTTAGCCGAAGGGCGCTTTTCTAAATACCACGAAATTCTCACCGACTTCGGGGGGAGTTGGTCCTCGGTTGGATAAGGTTTTGCCGTTCCGTGCGTTGGACCCAAATCTCTAACTATACCAGCAATGGATACTTGGCTTGGCTTCTGCCCAGGCTTGCACTTAACTCTGTGTACCTGGTTTCTGATCTCCGCTCATACCCAGCTAAATGCCAAGGCGGAGATAACTTGCGCATTGTGCCAGTCGCCGGTCCAGCTACACCAGAAGGAATTACAGCTGGATACCGGTACGCACGCGGCTGATGGTACGAGGCATGCGGCCAAAGCTTTGGAACAGGTCCGACTGGAGTACCAGCTACTCGGAGCTACTGACCAAAATACTGGAGTACCAAGCGACACCCAACAGGCAGGTGTTCTCGTGGATGAGCCGAGATTCACTGACGATGGAGTTACCCCAAAAGTCGCTCTGGAAGATTTAACCGGGTCTAGGGAAAACGAAGAAAGGTACCGTGGTGAATATAATATTGGGGTGGATGATTTGGGTAAGGTCAAGGATGGTGCTGAGGATGTTGCGTTATGGAGAGCGAAGCGAAGCGGTCCCGAACCCCCCGAGTTTAGGGAGAGCCTTAAGACCGGTGGCCCCGGTTTAGAAGGAGAGACATCGGATGAGAGAAGGAGTCCTGGTCCGTTACTGGACGGACACAGACTGGGCCGATCCGAATTCAAGTGGAACAGGGATGAGGGTCGAGGGACTTCCAGAGGAGATGATCCCAAACTAAGCAGCACTACTTTCGCCTTGACCGGGGACTCAGCGCATAACCACGCAGTGGTTTACTGGTCGGGGCAAAACAGCAGCGTAAGTGATGATTATTCACCATTTGTCATGTGTATTTGTATTTCACAAAATAAACAATGTTATATGATGAAGCACTACGTTTCGTCAATGACTGTAAAGGCCTAGTATATCCAAACTGTGCTGCGCACGGAAATATTCGCTTGCTTTAGCGAGTTGTTTGGCCAATGTAACAGGTGCATTGGTTCAGTTGCGCACAGCAGGGCACTATATCCCACATAGGTTTCAACACCTCCAGAAGCATTCGGGGCCCGGTTGGACTGGTATTGGCTATTGCACACGGAGATATGCTTGCTTGCTGCAGACTCCGTGCCCGTGCCATACCGATAGCAGCATTGCTTCACATAGCGGTTTGAAAACACTCACTATACTTGCGCATATAGGTTACTCTGACAGGTGAATTCCACTAGTTTTAGTTTATTTATATGTAATGAATACGACTGAAATAAATTATAATCGTTAACGTGTCCTGTATTTTGCAATATGTTTTGTTGCAGGTCTTGTATACGTCGCTTTGGATTTTTCATGCAATATAGGCTAATTGATTGGGCAGATTTGTAGATATTTTTTACGGGGATATACATTGTTTGAATTCTTTACTTGTAATAACGAAATTTCTCATCGAATGAAAGCAAGCCTATGTGGTCCTCTGAATTGCTGGCTTGTTCCTGTTGCTTCTATGTTCACAATTCCTTTACAATAGCCATAGATTTAATAGGCCTAGTTTAATAACTATATTCTATACCTATGAATTATGTGGACTTTATATGCATATTTACCATTTATATGGATTTTTAAAAAATAAATTCATCTGCCAACTATCATCATGCCAGAGTAAATTATATTCAGAATAATGCCTCGCTCCCCAAATTAGTAATCGGTGCACTTGTTACCTGTACTTACACAGACACTCCAAAGGGTGGCGTACAATGTACGAGAGACTATCATTATGCCTCTTAAAATCAGCTTCTGCAATTGTGTATTATTGTAGGGACACAGAGTCTGAGACAATGGTGGCTCATGGAATCAGGGGCAATGAAATCATCCAAGGAAGGACCCTTGTGAAGCCTGAATATCCCTAGCAAACATTCACAGCACTTAGAACACAGTTCTTAATATGCCTTGGCCTATGTGATCAGTACCTATGGTGACGGTCAATAATACAATTTCATTGATTGGCAGGCTATGAGCCTGTAATAGCAGCTTTACAACGCACAGAGGAGAACTGGTACGTCATGTCTGATTTTGGTCTATAAATGTTGCTCTGCCACCAAAGTCTGTCCGTCTACATAAGGGTATTCATTGGTGATGCAGTACAACCTGTCTCATCCTCTGTGAGTGAAGACAGCTTGTACTTTAACTGAGGTCACAATGGAACGTGTAGGTCATGTTAATGATAAGACATGTCCTTGTTCTGGCTAATACCTCAGGCTACTAATAAATGAATGGCTGTTATGACACAGATGAATCATCTTCCTGTAGCAGCCAGATCATTCCATCCCAATTTTATTTTGAAATGGCTGGAATACTGACATGATTTCATCCCCCCTAAAAGGGCTTAGAGGCCTTCATTTGAAACAGAATAATATGGTGAAATGAATAAAAGCAATTTCCACAACCATGCAGACTCAGAGCAGAGAAAGCCACTGGGCTCTTTTTTAAATCATTCTTACATGTTTCTTTTGTTGTTGTGGCTGCCTCTTTTTTGCTTGATTTCATTTGGATGAAAAAAAAATGAATCCCTCAGTTTCAGTCCTCTGTCTGAAGTTATTATGACACGTTGCATGAACTTGTTTTTTAACTCGCAATGATGGCTGCGGCGGTTTGGGGACATTTGTGTGTGTGTGTGTGTGTGTGTGTGAGTGTGAGTGTGTGTGCGGACTCTGTGTGTGTGTATGTGCTTGGCTCTGTGTGTGTGAGACAGGTTTTCTGGGTGTATTGTCTACCTCAGCCAGCCCAACTCCATGCCTCCGTTTCCCCCTAGCTGTAAATCTGTAAGAATTATCTTGAAGACGGAAACAGGTATCCATTTTGAAATATTCTCTTCTTGCCACATGAGGGGGATTGACTGCCTACTCAAGCATGTGTTCTCCAGCTCTCAGACACTAGTACTGGGCTACTTTATCTTCATTGGGCTTTAGCTCCTGATTGTATGGGTGATGAATTAAGCCCTCAAGGACGGCCTGATGGAGCCTGAAGTGCTCTAACTCTAACTTAACCACAGCAGTTGGGGTTGGTGTGTGTGTGGGGGTTGGTGTGTGTGTGTGGCGGGGGTGGGTGGCTGAACGAGTCTACTCTGGCCTCACCCATGCATTCACTCACATGTCGTTGTGCCACCACAATCCCTTTCCTTCTTTATTTTTACATTTTTTCACATTTATTTTTTACTTCTACCCAGAATGCTATGCTTGTGCTGCCTGAGCCGCGTTGTGCCCTGTGCCACTACTCTAGGATGACATGGGTAGAAGTGGTGTTACGTTCCCCAAGGCAGGTTGTACCCTCTGAGGCGTGTAGACAAGGCTAATGTGGTCTCTTCTCTATCTCTCTCTCTGTCTCTCTGTCTCTCTGTCTCTCTGTCTGTCTCTGTCTGTCTGTCTGTCTGTCTGTGTGCCTGAGCCCTGGGTGGATATTAGCCTAGCCTAGACTCCCTATGGGGAGAGAGATGGGCAGAGTGTCGAGATTCTCAGTCTCAGTGGTGTTTATGAATATAATGGCAGGGTTCCTTCTTCTTGCCAATGTGGATACAAAATGGCCGCCATTATTGTGCTTCATGCTGATCATTACTATCATAAAAGCCACTTTCATAAGTGATTTTCAACCATGATAATGTATTTCATCCATCCACTCGCTTTTGATGTCGATGCTTCCAGTAAAGCACTTCGCTGGTAGTAAATATCTACATATACGTCAATAGTGCAGGAAAATCTGCCAGCCTTGGCAGGATCTATGGCCATTTTTTCATCTTGATGTTTTTTCTTCATGATGCAATACATGGTTTTCTCTTTGTTCTTTATAAATCCAGTGGGGGAAATCTAAATATGCATTTGCATAAAATGCAGAGTGGGACTCTGTGAGTGGTCTTTAATGGAAGAAGAGTTCATTATAAATCTGGCAGGTTATCAACGTAGTGAGCTGATCTTTTGAGATGCCTACATCTTTTTCAGAGAGCTAATAGGCAAAACACACACACACACACACACACACACACACACACACACACACACACACACACACACACACACACACACACACACACACACACACACACTAAATTGTATAAGAGACCCATTTTGTAAGGCTACAGTAATGTACTGTACAAGTGGAAGTCTTTCATAAACAATTAGTAAAGTAACCATACTGTAGGCATATTGTACAGACCATAATTCGAGACATTTAATTTCTTCAATATTTGCAGTACATTTAGTAGACTCAAGCACCTGACTCCTCAACCTGAACAAAGGAATATGCTGGTACACATGGATTCTTCCCCTCGAAATAAACTGAACTAAACTGAAATGAATTGAACTGAAATAAAATGAACAAAACTGAAATTAACTGAACTCAACTAAACTGAAATTAACAGAACTCAACTGAAATTAATTTGACTAAACTGAATTTAATTGAACTGAAATGAACTTCATTATTCAACAACATCCGCTCATCTTGAAGAATATCATTGTTCGCCAACCCCCTTACTGCACCCACCAACAGTGAGGAGAGGGTGGCGTAGTTGGTTGGCATAGCTGAACACAGCTTTGGCATCGATGCAGTGGCCAGGAACATGATTTAGGATGTACACAGGGGGCTTGTTCCTAGCCCTGTCTGTGTCTCGTCTCACCCCTTGTCGGGCTTCCCTTCCATTTAGTGATGCTAATGGATTACAAAGTGCCACTATTTTGCTACCTACCGCTATGGAGGAACTAGCACCTCTTGAGGAAGAAGGGAAGAGAGGAGGATAGGATGGGGTGTCATAAATAATGCCCTCTTCCAAAGGGACTCTTCCTCTTTTCATACATCCATCCCCTCTCCTCTTCGTCTACTTTGTGTTTACAAATGTGTTTTCCCAGCCCTTGTTTCCTCTCCGCAGTGGAAGTAGTGAAGCTTGGTGGCAAGACGCCATGCGCCGCCACGACTAGACGGAGGATACATCTTGACTTGAGCTAACTTGGCCCGACCTTTTCAGGCTAGCGCCGAGCTGTGTGTTCGTGTTTAGCACCTTGTTTAGTTGCTTTATCAAGATTGACTACATGCTTGTCATTTATTATTTAGTTAATGGACTGGATTGAGAGAAACATGTGAAAGGCGATGGAATAATAACTAGGGTCCTCGTTTTACCTTGGTGAACTTTCCCTGGTCGGGCCAGGTCATGAAACTCCTTGTGAAAACTGCTCTCCAAGACCTACCGATGAAGGTAGTTTAACGTAACTACAGTTGGCTTATCAGCATTTGATAGCCACACATTTACCCAGTATGCCTGCATTACAACACATTCAGGGTCAATTACAATGTCATTACATAGCACATGCTGTTGTAACAGAGCAACATCTAAAACCACATAAGTCACTAAAAGCCTTGAGACTCATGTCTCCTGCATGGCTCGGAGCTACCCATTGGATGAAAGGTTCTGAAAGCAGTCAATCACCAAGCTAATGGTCTCATTGTGTTTCCTGTACCATCACCACGGCAGCGGTACTAGAGCAGGCCTTGGTGGAAGGATACGTTAAGACTGGTTGACTTGAGTGTAATCATACGCTGGGCCATTGATCCCTTTCTGCTGTACAAGGGTGTCGACAGAGCACCGAGCCGCATGTCTGTGTGTGTGTGAGTTTGTGAGTGTGTGTGTAGGTGTTAATAACATTAATATAAAATAGTGTCAAATGTGATTTGGTTTCATCTTCATTCTATTATTAAACCTCTTTTTCCACCGGAGGTATCTCAGGATAAAGTAGGGGCCGACCGTGACATTGTCTCTGGCTCTCTAGCAGCTGATCCCAGTACAGTTTGGATGGTTGTGATTGGACTGGCGTAGTCTGACTGTCTCTAGTTCTCTAACAGCTGATCTCAGACCAGTTTTGCATGGTAGTGGTTGGATTGTGTGGTGCAGTGTAGTAGGTAGATCGAAGTAGGTGGTATATGCAGCATGCTCCCCCTGGGCATAGAGTCTTGACCTTTACCACCGTTTTTTAGGCAAAGGGGATACCTTGTAACGTTGATCTCTCTTGGCATTTCCTGAACATTAGCACATTAGGCAGAACGCAATGACTAAGTAATGATGTCAGAGAGGATGTTGAGGGGGGAGATCACCTACCGCTCTCTCTCTCCCTCACACTCACTCGCTCTCTGTCTCTACCACACACGCAAATACTCTTTCCCTCACCCCTTCCTCTTTCTGTCACTCTCTCCCTCTCTTTCTCACTCAGTCGGGTGAATGGTGTCACGGTTTTGAAGGGTTGCCGTTGATGCAGACTAATGATGACATACTGTATTATACCCCAGGACCCACACTCAATTAACACACTGTCTAATTAAAATGATCTAGCGGTTTATCTATGAAAAAGACTGCGAATGGCCGTAAAACGGGGCCACGCCACATTAACTTCACTATCCCCTTCTACTTCCCTTTTTATTCCCATTTTGATTTTAATGATAATAACCTGATTAAACATCGGCCATTACCAAACATATTGTGTAAGCATCTTTCATTTAGTGGAGGGAAATATATGTGACTTGATGATGGGAGATTTGCTAACGGAGTCAGTCTGGGGAAGCAAGCAGTACGTGACTTTAAACTCCTGTCTCTCCATTGTATTTGCTAAAGGAAGACTATTCCTCTCTCTCTCGCTCTCACTCTCTCTCTTTCTCTCGCTCTCTCTCTCTTCATCTTTGAGCTTGACTATCCTCATGAAAGTCGCCTCTAATGATAGTCACCCCCTCTACGCATTCACACATTTTAATTTGTAATAACGCTTTAAGAAAAGTAAAGATGAGCTTGGTTTGAAACCTAATAATACAACTGTGCTCAGTAAAACAGAGAGAGTGAGTGTTCATAGATATCAATGCAATATTCATTAGCCTTCTTTCTCTTTAGAGGAGTTTTGCTGAGTGGGAGGGGCATCAAAAAATTAGCTAGCTAGGTTTGTTTTTACACAATGTTTTTACACAATGTATGATTGTTATGAATGAAAAGGGCCTGGAGTTATCCCTGACCGGGTATCCCAATCAGGAGATACTTTGGGCCCTTGTGATAGCCTATACTTAGGGCCTGAGGTAAAACTCTCAGCCCTGTATACATGAAAAGGGCCTTAAGTTTATCCCTGACCTCGTGACCCAACCAGGAAATACTCTGGGCCCTTGTGATAGCCTATAATAAATAGGGCCCACAGTTTAATCAAGTCAGGAAACGCTCCAGGGCCTAGTCATGAAAACACTTCACCGCTAGACAGGCGTTGTCAATGTGAATCTTATGAAGGCCTTGTGTGAGCAATGCCCTTAGGCAAGGTGTTAATTGCTTCTTAAGCTCTTTGATACAGTATGTAGGCTAGCACCTGTCTGCTCCATTGAACAACAGCCTATTTCTACCTCCAGACAGTTACCTTAAACACAGAGGGGTTGTTACTGCTTTCCTTATGTATCTGGTTGTTGGCTGTGTATGGCTGGGTCCCACATGGCACCCAATTCCCTGTGTAGTGCCCATATAGCTCTGGTCAAAAGTAGTGCACTATATAGGGGATATGGTGTCACTTGGGACTCATTCTTGCAGGCGTCAATAAAGAGATGAGGAAATTGCCAGATATCCTGGTATGTCTGGGTGTGTGCCTTGAAGTTTCCTCAGTCCCCAGATTATGAATAGCTACTACCACTGTCTCTATTGAGATGTGAGGCCATAAGGGGGAAATGATGATGCAACTTTGTTTTAATGAGGGAATGTGATATACTGTTAGTTGATTATACAGCTAAAGCACTACTTAACAAGTTTGGTGGTAAATTGCTGAATGAGAGGTTGGCACAAATACACACACACACACCCACCCACACACACACACACACACACACACACACACACACACACACACACACACACACACACACACACACACACACACACACACACACACACACACACACACACTAGCTAGTAGTCAGCTAGTTAGCCACTGCTAGCGGTCATCAGTCAACTCTCGCCAGTCTGCACAGTGTGACTCAAACCAGAGCAAATCGGACTTATTTTTTCTCCATATCTCCGGATTCCTATCACATGCTCTGAACTTTCTTTTTTTGTTCACCTGGA
Source organism: Oncorhynchus tshawytscha (assembly GCF_018296145.1). NCBI lineage: Eukaryota > Metazoa > Chordata > Actinopteri > Salmoniformes > Salmonidae > Oncorhynchus > Oncorhynchus tshawytscha. The sequence goes on along the minus strand of NC_056430.1, from coordinate 69,205,671 downwards.
TCATCGCAGCTAGCTAGCTGCTATTTGAGTGGCCACTCCTGGCTAACGTCACTGTCCCGAATCAAGAACCAATTAACCTGGAGCTAGCCTTGCTAGGCCCATCTCCTGGCTAGCCAAAGAGGTCCATCAGCCACAATACCTATTTTGCCAACTGGCCTGAACCCCCGCCGACCCATCACGACTGTTCCACCGACGTGATTTGCCCGATGGGGTTTTCTCAACTGGCTCTGCTGTCGCGTCGTCCCCTAAATGCCCATCCGCTAGCATGCTAGCCACGGCCCGCTAGCTGTCCAGAGCACATCAGACTGTTAGCTGAAGAGGCCAACCGGACAAATTATTTGGCCACTATACCTATTTTGCCAATTGGCCTGGTTTACCACACGGAGCCCTGCTGATCCGTCTGCTGACGTAATAGCACGAGGGGGCCACAAAATACTTTTTCCGTAGCGACGTCCCTCCAAGGCCCTTCTGTTTGCTTGCTAGCCCCGGTCCGCTAGCTGCCTGAAGTCACTCACTGGACTCCTATGATCACTCTGCTACGCATGCCTCTCGCTAACGTCAATATGCCTTGTCCATTGCTGTTTTGGTTAGTAATTATTGCCTTATTTCACTGTAGAGCCTCAATACGCCTTATTTAACACTTTAGTTCCGCCTAGCATCACCTGGTTAAATTATATTTATAGAGACAATATCTCTTTCATCGTCACTCTATGCACAGGTTTACCCTCACTGTATTCACATCCTACCATACCTTTGTCTGTACATTATGCCTTGAATCTATTCTACCTTGCCCAGAAATCTGCTCCCTTTACTCTCTGTTCTGAATGTACTAGATGACCAGTTATTTTAGCCTTTAGCCATACCCTTATCCTACTCCTCCTCTGTTCCTCTGGTGATGTGGAGGTTAATCCAGGCCCTGCAGTACCTAGCTACTGTCACGCCCTGACCTTAGAGATCCCTGTTTATTCTCTATATTTTGGTTAGGTCAGGGTGTGACTAGGGTGGGTACTCTAGTTTTGGTATATCTATGTTTTCTTTTTCGTTGTTGGCCGAGTATGGTTCGCAATCAGAGGCAGCTGTCTATAGTTGTCTCTGATTGGGGATCATACTTAGGCAGCCTTTTTTCCCACCTTCAGTTGTGGGATCTTGTCTTTGTTTGGTTGCATGTATTTTTGCACAATGAAGCATTTTGTTCGATGTATTGTTTATTGTTTTTTTGCTGGTTCACATTTCAATAAAATATGATGAACTCAAATCACGCTGCGCCTTGGTCTACCCTTAACAACGAACGTTACAGCTACACTTGCATTTCCCAGGATGCTATCATTTGTTGACTTCTGTAACCGTAAAAGCCTTGGTTTCATGCATGTTAACATTAGAAGCCTCCTCCCTAAGTTTGCTTTATTCACTGCCCTAGCACACACTGCCAACCCGGATGTCCTAGTCGTGTCTGAATTCTGTCTCAGGAAGACCACCAAAGACCCTGAAATTTCCATCCCTAACTCTAACATTTTCCGACAGGATAGAACTGCCAAAGGGGGTGGTGTTGCAATCTCCTGCAGAGATAGCCTGCAGAGTTCTGTCTTACTATCCAGGTCTGTACCCAAACAATTCAAGCTTCTACTTTTAAAAATCCACCTTTCCAGAAACAAGTTTCTCACCTTTGCCGCTTGCTACAGACCAACCTCTGCCCCCAGCTGTGTCCTGGACACCATATGTGAACTGATTGCCCCCATCTATCTTCAGAGCTTGTGCTGCTAGGTGACCTAAACTGGGACATGCTTAACACCTCGGCCATCCTACAATCTAAGCTTGATGCCCACAATCTCTCACAAATGATCAATGAACCCACCAGGTACAATCCCAAATCCCAGCACCCTCATAGATATCATCCTAACCAACTTGCCCTCCAAATAGACCTCTGATGTTTTCAACCAAGATCTCAGCGATCACTGCCTCATTGCCTGCATCCGTAACAGGTCTGTGGTCAAACGACCACCCCTCATCACTATCAAACGCTCCCTAAAACTCTTCAGCGAGCAGGCCTTTCTAATCAACCTGGCCTGGGTATCCTGGAAGGATATTGCCCTCATCCCATCAGTAGAGGATGCCTGGTCATTCTTTAAAAGTGCTTTCCTCACCATCTTAAACAAGCATGCCCTTTTCAAAAAAATTAGAACCAGGAACAGATATAGCCCTTGGTTATCTCCAGACCTGAATGCCCTTGACCAGCGCAAAAACATCCTGTGGTGTTCTGCATTAGCATCAAATAGCCCCTGTGATTTGTAACTTTTCAGGGAAGTTAGGGACCTTTGCACGCCAGTATCTCTACTTGCACATTCATCTTCTGCACATCTACCATTCCAGTGTTTAATTGCTATATTGTAGTTACTTCGCCACCATGGCCTATTTATTGCCTTACCTCCATTATATTACTTAATTTGCATTCACTGTTCTAGACTTTTCTTTTTTTCTACTGTATTATTGACCGTATGTTTGTTTATTCCATGTGTAACTCTGTGGTGTTGTATGTGTCAAACTGCTGTGCGTTATCTTGGCCAGGTCGCAGTTGTAAATGAGAACATGTTCTCAACTAGCCTACCTGGTTAAATAATGGTGAAAAAAACACACAGAAAAACAAATAAACACACACATCTCCCCCTGTTAATTAAAGTATGTAAAAATCGTTACTTACAGACTCTCTTCCTCTTTCTCTCTAATCTAATCTCTTCTTTCTTTTTCTCTCTCTCTTTTTCTCTCTCTCTTTCTCTCTCTTTCTCTCTCTTTCTCTCTTGCTGTTACTGTATTATAAAGCCTGAGTTCAGACAGAGTTGAGCTGAACACCTGCAGTAATGTTGAGTGATGAATGGTAACAAGCGTGTAACTAAAATAAATACTTACCCCGACACATTTCAGGTGTTTCAGCTTACTCACTACTTTTTGCTCTTCTGGCTGCTATGTCGACAACACAGCAATTTTCTGCAGCGTGGCCCATAGAGCTGAACACAGCACATCAACACATCCTGGCTATGGTTCTCTCTCTGTCTCTCTGTGTCTCTGTCTCTCTGTCTCTCTCACACCCTCTACTCTCTCTCTCTCCTCTCTCTCTTCATCCCTCTCTCTCTCTTTCTCTCTCTCTCTCTCTCTTTCTCTCTCTCCTCTCTCTCTTCATCCCTCTCTCTCTCTCTTTCTATCTCTCTCTCTTCATCCCTCTCTCTCTCTCTCTCTCTTTCTCTCTCTCTCTCTCTCTCTCTCTCTCTCTCTCTCTCTCTCTCTCACACCCTCTTCTCTCTCTCTCCTCTCTCTCTCTCACCCTCTACTCTCTCTCTCTGCTCTCTCTTCCCCCTCTATCTCTCTCTCAACTGTTTTTTTGAGGGGGGCTCTTGAAAACTAAATGGGGCATCTCAAGAGATTTCATCCTGCAAACTATCAAATAAATAAATGCATCTCTCTCTCTCTTCTTGACATAGCTTTTATTGTTTCCCTCTCTTTATGTCTCTACTATATCTATTTTATCACCCTCCCTTTGGAATGGTTTTAATACGCAGGAGGAACACTAGGGCAAGAAGTCTGCTTTATTTAATTGTTATCCTGTGTCCCAACTATGATACTCTTGATACCTGTATAACAGAAAATAATGAAATACTGAAGTCTGCAGGTATTGTCTGTAGCTACCACTCCAGGGCAGTACAAATAAAAACCACACAACATATGTTGTCTGCCACTAAAGCCTCTACGTTCCTCTTCCCCACTGGGGTATAGCTAGCTATCAGTTACAGTCGCGCCTACCAACAGCTACAGTTGCCTGCTAGTGATCGAGGCTAATGCTATTGTAAGCCTCAAACAACATGGGTAACATACTTAAAAATATGTCTGTGTAACATTGTTTCACTTAAAATCCAAAGTGCTGTAGTGCAGAGCCAAAACAACAAAAAATGTTTCACTGTCCAAAAACGACAGCTAAGGTCCTAGTGTGTTCAGGGATTCCCCTGCACTCTGTTTAACAGTGAAAGTAAGTTGATTATATAAAACATATGAACATATGAAACATTTGAAAGAAAATATTTTTTATTGTCCATTAAAATAACATAATTGATCAGAAATACAGTCTAGACATTGTTAATGTTGTAAATGACTATAGCTACAGCTATAGCTGGAAATATGGAATATCTACGTAGGCGTACAGAGGCCCATTATCAGCAACCATCACTCTAGTGTTCCAATGGCACATTGTGTTAGCTAATCCAAGTTTATTATTTTGAAAGGATAATTGATCATTAGAAAACCCTTTTGCAATTATGTTAACACAGCTGAAAACTGTTGTACTGATTAAAAAAGCAATAAAACTGGCCTTTAGATGAGTTGAGTATCTGGAGCATCGGCATTTGTGGGTTTGATTACAGGCTCAAAATGGCCAGAAACAAAGACTTTTCTTATGAAACTCGTCAGTCTATTCTTGTTCTGAGAAATGAAGGCAATTCTATGTGATAAATTACCAAGAAACTGAAGATCTCGTACAACGCTGTGTACTTCTCCCTTCACAGAACAGCAGAAACTGTCTCTAACCAGAATAGTAAGAGGAGTGGGAGGCCCCGGTGCACAACTGAGCAAGAGGACAAGTAAATCAGAGTGTCTAGTTTGAGAAACAGACGCATCACAAGTCTTCAACAGGCAGCTTCCTTAAATAGTACCTGCAAAACACCAGTCTCAACGTCAACAGTGAAGAGGCGACTCCGGGATGCTGGCCTTCTAGCCAGAGTTGCAAAGATAAAGCCATATTTCAGACTGGTCAATAAAGATTATAGATTAAGATGGGCAAAAGAACACAGACACTGGACAGAGGAAGTAGAAGGAACTAGAAGGCCAGCATCCTGGAGTCATTCTTCATCCATCGTTCTTAAATGGAAGAAGTTTGGATCCACCAAGCTGCTTCTAAGAGCTGGCCGCCCAGACAAACTGAGCAATCGGAGGAGAAGGGCCTTGCTCATGGAGGTGACCAAGAACCCAATGGTGACCCTGACAAAGCCCCAGAGTTCCTCTGTGGAGCTGGGAGAACCTTCCAGAAGGACAAACATCTCGGCAGCACACCACCAATCAGGCCTTTATGGTAGACTGGCCAAACTGAAGCCACACCTCAGTAAAAGGCACTTGGCAGCACGCTTGAAGTTTGCTAAAAGGCATCTAAAGGACTTGTATACCATGAGAAACAAGATTCTGGTCTGATGAAACCAAGATAGAACTCTTTGGCCTGTATTCCAAACGTCACATCTGGAGGAATCCAGGCACCATCCCTACTGTGAATATGGTCATTGCAGCATCATGCTGTGGGGATGTTTTTCAGCAGCAGGGACAGGGAGACTAGTCAGGATTGAGGGGAAGTAAACAGAGCAAAGTAAAAAACCTGCTCCAGAGCGCTCAGGACCTCAGACTGGGGCGAAGGTTCACCTTCCAACAGGACAATGACCCTAAGCCAAGACAATGCAGGAGTGGCTTCGAGACAAGTCTCTGAATGTCCTTGAGTGGCCCAGACTTGAGAGAGACTTGAAAATAGCTGAGCAGCGACGCTCCCCATCCAACCTGACAGAGCTTGAGAGTATCTGTAGAGGAGAATGGTAGGAACTCCCCAAATAAAGGTGTGCCAAGCTTGTGGTGTAATTCCCAAGAAGTCTCAAGGTTGTAATCTCTGCCAAAGGTGCTTCAAGAAAGTACTGAGTAAAGGTTCAGAAAACGTACGTAAACGTGGTATTTAATTGTTTTAAAACACTTTTTTTAACCTTAAATACATTTGCAAAAATGTCTAAAAACCTGTTTTTTCTTTGTCATTATGGGGTATTGTGTGTAGATTGATGTGAGGAAAAAAACATTTAATCCATTTAAGAATAAGGCTGTAACGTAACAACATGTTGAACAAGGCCTCTGAATATTTTCTGAAAAGTATGTGTTTGTGAGTGTTTGGGGGTGTGTGTGAAATTAAGCCTAGCCAGTTTTGAAGGGAAACCTGCGTGTGGTGGATTACATCAGCTGATATTGCACCAATTGGATTCACACTCTAATTACATGCGGCCTATTTAGTTGACCAGTTCTACACGTGCTTCCTCGATGCCGGATGTCACACGCTCTCATGCGCTGGTGTCTCTTGCAGCTATAACTATCTTTTACACTCTATGCTCTATGTTTCTGATATCCCACCACCACCCCAGCCTCCACCTGTAGGAGTCCTGTTTATTCCATCATGGGATTTGATATAGCATATCTTGCTCATTGACTTTAGTTATATTACCATCTTCATTTGTTTCTGGCAGTAAGCTACCCTGAAGGAGCAGAGCCCTATTGACAAACCATGCATTGTTATCTTTTCTAATGGTTAAATGTACACGTGGGGTTTTCTTTCTGAACATACTTAGCACGTAAGAGAAGTGTCCAATCAGGATGTTTTCTCAATTGGTGTTTGGGGTGTATTTGTCAATGAGACAGGTAGAGGGACAGCGAAAGAGAGAGAGTTCATGCATGTTTTTACTCAATATAGACCTATATCCTAAGACCTACAGTATCCACCATCCTCTCAATACACTATGTTTCCTAGTTAGCAGTGGGAACATTACATTATCACATACATTCTAGCCGGTGAGGGCAGTCTCTTTGAGTCTGTGGTGGATGGCCACATTCACAATGTCTGTTGGCTCTTCTTCAGCAACTGCCTGTGTCCTTCAGTAGAGGGAGTGTTCAGTATGGGGAAGATTAATACTAACATGGGTCAACTGACAGGATGAGTAGATGGAGCTGGATTGGTCTGAGACAGGGAGAGAGAGGGTGAGGAAAGAGGTTGGGAGGAGAGAGAGAGAGAGACAAACAGAGAGAGAGAGAGATAGAGACACACACACAGACACATGCACACAAACACACACACACACACACAGACACACACAGACATGCACACACACACACAGACAGACACACACACACAGAGAGACACACACAGAGACAGAGACACACACACACAGAGACACACTGAGACAGAGACACACACACACACACACACACACACACACAGAGACACACACACAGACACACACACACAGAGACAGAGACACAGACACACAGAGACAGAGACACACACACAGAGACACACAGAGACAGATACATACAGAGACAGAGACACACACAGAGACAGAGACACACAGAGACAGAGACATACAGAGACAGAGACACACACAGAGACAGAGTCACACAGAGACAGAGACAGAGACACACCCACACAGAGAAAGAGACACACACTTCACACCGCCTGCATTACCAACATGCATCTTGGCTAAACAGTTATTAATCTCACCTCCAAAACTCACTCAAACCACCAAAACTCTTCATACTTGTCTCAAAATAAGCTTGTTCGACTATGACACTGTCAACAATTCTCACTCAGAAAGCATGCAATGTCTCTCATAACACACTAACCTAAAAAACACTAACAACAGGGAGCGTACAATCAATGACGAACTATTCATATATCAGTATTTCATTATAGAATAAGAATAACACATTTTCACTTTATTGACTGTACTGAAGGTTCGAGTTCTCATCAACATGTATAGTATAATCACTCATACTGTACAGCACTGTGAGGGTTCTAGTTCTCATCAACATGTATAGTATAATCACTCATACTGTACAGTACTGTGAGGGTTCTAGTTCTCATCAACATGTATAGTATAATCCCTCATACTGTACAGTACTGTGAGGGTTCTAGTTCTCATCAACATGTATAGTATAATCCCTCATACTGTACAGCACTGTGAGGGTTCTAGTTCTCATCAACATGTATAGTATAATCACTCATACTGTACAGTACTGTGAGGGTTCTAGTTCTCATCAACATGTATAATCACTCATACTGTACAGCACTGTGAGGGTTCTAGTTCTCATCAACATGTATAGTATAATCACTCATACTGTACAGTACTGTGAGGGTTCTAGTTCTCATCAACATGTATAGTATAATCACTCATACTGTACAGTACTGTGAGGGTTCTAGTTCTCATCAACATGTATAGTATAATCACTCATACTGTACAGCACTGTGAGGGTTCTAGTTCTCATCAACATGTATAGTATAATCCCAGCACTCATACTGTACAGTACTGTGAGGGTTCTAGTTCTCATCAACATGTATAGTATAATCACTCATACTGTACAGTACTGTGAGGGTTCTAGTTCTCATCAACATGTATAGTATAATCACTCATACTGTACAGTACTGTGAGGGTTCTAGTTCTCATCAACATGTACAGTATAATCCCTCATACTGTACAGCACTGTGAGGGTTCTAGTTCTCATCAACATGTATAGTATAATCACTCATACTGTACAGTACTGTGAGGGTTCTAGTTCTCATCAACATGTACAGTATAATCCCTCATACTGTACAGCACTGTGAGGGTTCTAGTTCTCATCAACATGTATAGTATAATCACTCATACTGTACAGCACTGTGAGGGTTCTAGTTCTCATCAACATGTATAGTATAATCACTCATACTGTACAGTACTGTGAGGGTTCTAGTTCTCATCAACATGTATAGTATAATCACTCATACTGTACAGTACTGTGAGGGTTCTAGTTCTCATCAACATGTATAGTATAATCACTCATACTGTACAGTACTGTGAGGGTTCTAGTTCTCATCAACATGTACAGTATAATCCCTCATACTGTACAGCACTGTGAGGGTTCTAGTTCTCATCAACATGTATAGTATAATCACTCATACTGTACAGTACTGTGAGGGTTCTAGTTCTCCCTCTCTCCTGCATTTGGCCACAAGTTCTCATCAACATCAAATCTCATGTCTTCTCTGGTGATGCATCTTGGAAAGTATCGTCTGGAATGTCTAATCCAACCCTGTCACTCTTCTTTCCTCACCAACCTGTCTTCCTCTCCCTGCCACTCTTCTTTCCTCACCAACCTGTCTTCCTCATTTGCCACAAGTTTTCCTCATCAACCTGTCTTCCTCTCATGCCACTCTTCTTTCCTCACCAACCTGTCTTCCTCTCCCTGCCACTCTTCTTTCCTCACCAACCTGTCTTCCTCTCCCTGCCACTCTTCTTTCCTCACCAACCTGTCTTCCTCTCCCTGTCACTCTTCTTTCCTCACCAACCTGTCTTCCTCTCCCTGCCACTCTTCTTTCCTCACCAACCTGTCTTCCTCTCCCTGCCACTCTTCTTTCCTCACCAACCTGTCTTCCTTTCCCTGCCACTCTTCTTTCCTCACCAACCTGTCTTCCTCTCCCTGCCACTCTTCTTTCCTCACCAACCTGTCTTCCTTTCCCTGCCACTCTTCTTTCCTCACCAACCTGTCTTCCTTGATCCATGTTTCCAAACTAAATCATTCCGAAGCCGTCCACTTTTGTCTGGTTGCCATCTAGACTAAGGACACTTGGGTCAGCTTTCAGTTGAAATTCAATCAGCTGTGTTTGGAATGATTAAATAATCTGCTGAAATTTTCTATTTGTTTCAATCTGGTTACTGCAGAAATGCACCACATTTGCCATCATTCTGTTTTGAATGTGTTTTTAACAGTTGTGGAAACAGTGTTAGCATTTGAAAACGTGCTGCAAATATATCGTTTTGCAGGTGGTGGAGTATGAATGAGAAAAGAGTTCATGGATTTCAGAGAATGTGGTCATTGAATGCATTTTGTGTGAAAGCAATGAAAAAATGATTCACAGTTTGGTCCACATACACTTCTGTTTTGCTGACTGTGAAAGGTTTTGACAATGTGACTTCAGTTTTGACCAATGCATGTGTCACGACTTCCGCCAAGTCGGTCCCTCTCCTTGTTCTGGCGGCGTTCGGCGGTCGACGTCATCGGCCTTCTAGCCACCGCCGATCCACTTTTCATTTTCCATTTGTTTTGTCTGTGTCTTACACACCGGGCTTCACTCAAATAATTACTTGTTTATTATTTAACCCTCTGTTCCCCATTGTTCTTTGGATATCGGTCCGCTATTTTGGGCTCGTATATTTGCCTTGTATTTTTGTATTTTGAGTAAAGTACGTTGATTACTCATTTCTGCTGTCCTGCGCCTGACTCTCAACACCAGCTACACACAGGACCCCATTACAGCATGTTAGCAATTGAAAGAAACTGTAATATCCCTAGTCTGACTTGCCTACTTAAATGAAAAATAGTCTCTACCACCACCGTCTCAGTCTCGGCCTCAGTCTCTGTTTAAATAGCTTTCTCTTTCTCTCTCCTGTCTCAGTCTCGGCCTCAGTCTCTGTTTAAATAGCTTTCTCTTTCTCTCTCCTGTCTCAGTCTCGGCCTCAGTCTCTGTTTAAATAGCTTTCTCTTACTCTCTCTCTCCTGTCTCAGTCTCGGCCTCAGTCTCTGTTTAAATAGCTTTCTCTTTCTCTCTCCTGTCTCAGTCTCGGCCTCAGTCTCTGTTTAAATAGCTTTCTCTTTCTCTCTCCTGTCTCAGTCTCGGCCTCAGTCTCTGTTTAAATAGCTTTCTCTTACTCTCTCCTGTCTCAGTCTCGGCCTCAGTCTCTGTTTAAATAGCTTTCTCTTTCTCTCTCCTGTCTCAGTCTCGGCCTCAGTCTCTGTTTAAATAGCTTTCTCTTACTCTCTCCTGTCTCAGTCTCGGCCTCAGTCTCTGTTTAAATAGCTTTCTCTTTCTCTCTCCTCTCTCAGTCTCGGCCTCAGTCTCTGTTTAAATAGCTTTCTCTTACTCTCTCCTGTCTCAGTCTCGGCCTCAGTCTCTGTTTAAATAGCTTTCTCTTTCTCTCTCCTGTCTCAGTCTCGGCCTCAGTCTCTATTTAAATAGCTTTCTCTTACTCTCTCCTGTCTCAGTCTCGGCCTCAGTCTCTGTTTAAATAGCTTTCTCTTACTCTCTCCTGTCTCAGTCTCGGCCTCAGTCTCTGTTTAAATAGCTTTCTCTTTCTCTCTCCTGTCTCAGTCTCGGCCTCAGTCTCTGTTTAAATAGCTTTCTCTTTCTCTCTCCTGTCTCAGTCTCGGCCTCAGTCTCTATTTAAATAGCTTTCTCTTACTCTCTCTCTCCTGTCTCAGTCTCGGCCTCAGTCTCTATTTAAATAGCTTTCTCTTTCTCTCTCCTGTCTCAGTCTCGGCCTCAGTCTCTATTTAAATAGCTTTCTCTTACTCTCTCCTGTCTCAGTCTCGGCCTCAGTCTCTGTTTAAATAGCTTTCTCTTTCTCTCTCCTGTCTCAGTCTCGGCCTCAGTCTCTATTTAAATAGCTTTCTCTTACTCTCTCTCTCCTGTCTCAGTCTCGGCCTCAGTATCTGTTTAAATAACTTTCTCTTTCTCTCTCCTGTCTCAGTCTCGGCCTCAGTCTCTATTTAAATAGCTTTCTCTTACTCTCTCTCTCCTGTCTCAGGCTGAGGCCGAGGTTGTTTGATACCATTCCCATTCACAGCTCACTTGCCACACATGAAAATGTTTATGTGGGCCTAATTGAATTTAGTGATACATGGCTTGACAGATAAGGAAGCATTTGTAGAGCAGGTCAGCTATGAAAGATAATGTAATCTAACTGGTGAACTCTTCATTCATATTGTAAGCAGTGTTTCAGCAAGTGCAGTTTTAATGGATTTGGTTTGTTTTTGAATCTGTATTGCCGTGCGATTATAGGAACACAGCAGGCTCTCTCTCTCTCTCTCTCTCTCTCTCTCTCTCTCTCTCTACCGCACCTGCTATCTCGACCTCTGAATGCTCGGCTATGAAAAGCCAACTGACATTTACTCTTGAGGTGCTGACCTGTTGCACCCTCTACAACCACTGTGATTATTATTTGACCCTGCAGGTCATTTATGAACAATCTGACCTTAATGGCCATGTAATCTTATAATGTCCACCCAGCATAGCCAGAAGAGGACTGGCCACCCCTCAGAGCCTGGTTCCACTTTAGGTGTCTTGCCTTTCTAGGGAGTTTTTCCTAGCCACCATGATTCCACAACCACATTACTTGCTGTTTGGGGTTTTAGGCTGGGTTTCTGTATAAGCACTTTGTGACACCTGCTGATGTAAAAAGGGCTTTATAAAAACGTTTGATTTGATTTGATTATAAGAACATAGCAGGCTTTGTGTGATTGCACAAACTGCAGACATTTGTTAGTATGACAGCATGGCTATAGTGTGTCTATGCTTGACTTAACCTGTATGTAATGTAAATGTACTACATGTACTATACATACATGCAAAAGTCAAACTACACTTAATATGAACTCTGCCTGAGATTTGACATACACCTTGTAGAATATAGATTAGTCAAAGCAGCTATGATTGAAAAAAAAAAGATCCTGCTACTGTAGCGACTCAAGATTAACCTAGCAGAAGACAGAGGTTAAAGCGGATGACAATACATCAAAATATATTCATATTTGCATATTTACCTTCTATCTACCTTTTCTTATTAGTCAACAGGAAAGGCATTCAAATATCTTCCTTCCTGAGAGTAAATTAATATAATATTTTATGTCATCCCCATGCCAGCTGCAATATTCATGAAATGTATGAGCCTGTATGTAACTCTCCACACCAATTTGTCATAGGAAACACCGTTCAACTGACGACCGAGGTCAGCATGCAGGCACCCGGGCCTCCACAAGGAGTTCCTAGAACACGAGGAGCCAAGTAAAGCCCCCTGACCAAACCCTCTCCAACCCTGGACACAATGGACCAATTGTGCGCCGCCCTATGAGACTCCTGGTCACGGCCGGTTGTGACACATCCTGGGATCGAACCCTAAACTGTAGTGACGCCACAACACTGCGATGCAGTGCCTTAGACCGCTGCATTAGTCAGGAGGCCCGGCAACGACAGTTACCCCCGTCCCCAAGCTAAGAGTGATGGGCACCAAAGAGCTGCTGTGATGTCAGACAGGGCCGGGTCAAACCATTCACTGACATGTCAAGAGGGGTTGGGAGCACCACAGTGTAGAAAACCTCAGGAGTGTGTCTAATACTAAAGGTTGGCTATTATAAATACTGAGCTATATCGTATGCTAAAAACGATTATATTAATAAAATATATTTAAATTATTTTATTTTATACAAAATACAAATGCTCAGAGAAAGAGATTTTGTTTAACTAATAATTCCGTTTATCTCATAAAGGTAAGGGGTAAACATTTTTGAAACCCCTAAAGATTCTTATAAATAAAGTAGTCAAGAGTTTAATATTTGGTCCTATATTCCTGGCACAAAATGACTACATGAAGCTTGTGACTCTACAAACTTGTTGGATGCAATTGCAGTTAATTTTGGATTTAATTTGATTGTAAATAAGAATAGAGTTCGTTTCTAAACACTTGTGGATGCGACCATGATTACGGATAATCCTGAATGAAGCGTGAATAATGATAAGTGAGAAAGTTACATAGGGTCAAAGATCAAAGAGAGACATGTTAACCTACCCCTATTGTAATGGTGAGAGGTTCGCATGTCTTGGGGGCATGATCTTTGACCCTCTGTAACTTTCATATTTGTTAAAGGGGTTAGGACAGTTATTTTATTTTTTATGAAAGTCTTCATCTATAATCTGCGGTTACACAATTATACAATTAGCGTGCCTGTCCAAGGTGTAATGATGCTGTTGTAGGCCTGCTGTAGGACTTCATGGAAATGTATTCTCGTGTGTTTTATTGCTACAAAGACGTAAAGCTGAACACGGTCGATACAGAAGTCTAACTAGCAAACATTTATAGTCAAGCCAGTTTAACAGGAAAACAGAAAAACTAAATATTTCAAACCAACAACAGCCTCCTCTCATAGAGCTCACAGAGGATCCGATGCTTACATTTGATCACAAAAACAAAAAAACTACAGTAAAACATCAACTGCAGCGTTCCTCACATGGCTTACTGTAAAAAGCTAAACAAAGTATTGATTACTGTACTTCTATATTTCCCTCAACCCTGTCTTGTGGATTTGGCTAGGTTCTCATCCACATCACAATGGATGTTTTCATTAGTCAAACATCTTGGGAAGAATCTTTGTGTATGGCGAATCCAGGCCTGACACTGGTCTGCCGTGATGTCATTGCATGTGTCATCCATGGCCTGGAGAAGTGTGGCTTGTTCGTGAGAGCGCCTATCATTTACCTTCCACCTCCATGTGGAGAAAAATTCCTCAATCCGGTTTTTCGGAAAGGAGAGTATGGGGGTAAGCACTAGGTGGTAAATTGTGGATGGGCCTGAAACCATGCTTGCACCATTTGAGCATGGTGGAACCTGACATTATCCCACACAATGACATACTGTAGGTCATGCCATCAACTCTACAGACCTGATTTAGCCCATCAAGGAAGGTTACATTCGAACAGCGAATCATGTGGCTGTCTGCAACTCAATATATAGAGTATATAGAGAAGAGAGCTTTAGTTTTTGTTCGACCTAACATTAGAACGGGCAAGATGCGTAATCTAAGATAATTTGACTGTGGTATGATTATTGATGCCACACATGGTGATTCCAGCATCTCAGAAACAGCTGCCTTCCTGGGACTTTTACGCAATACAGTCTCTAGAGTTTACAAAGAATGGTGCGATAAACAAAACACATTCAGTGAGCGGCAGTTCTGTGGGCAAAAACACCTTGTTAATGAGAGAGGTCAGAGGAGAATGTCCAGACTCATTCAAGCTAACAGAAAGGCCACACATGCTCAAACAACAGCTGTTTTAAACAGTGGTGTGCAGAAGGGCATCTCTTAACGTACAACACTGTGAATAATTCAGGCCGTTGTGGAGGCAAAAGGGGGTCCTACCCAGTACTAGATAGGTGTACCTAATAAAGTAGCCGGTGAGTGTACAGTAATGTCAAATCTGAAAACATGGTCTGGAAAAGTGGTACATGGGACCATAGAAACAGTGTCTGATAAAGAATGATGATGAAATATTACATCCATAGATAATGTAGTCCAATTGGTTCATGTTCCACGGTAATTGCTGTCAATGGATCTCATTATCCTGAAACTTTCATGATCTAAACATGGAATATTGTTTGTCAGTTTCCATAAAACTATGCATTAAGAGTAATGCAACAGTTACTTATCATTTTGAGCAGTTGTATCAATTGATATTTAGATCATTGTAATGAAATGAATAGACAGTCATCTCAGATGTAATGTGTGAATTGCCTTTTGAAATGGTAACACTTTGATGTTAAGTTGTGTCATTTTGAACAGGTGATTTTAGTTCAATGAACAAATGATCTTAGCTTTATGTGTATTGTATCCAAGCAATTGGAAAAAGTGTTAGTTTAGAAAAATGTGCATTTTGATCATTGGTTGTGAGTTTTGTGTCTAGAGTTTTGAAAAATGCAATCAAGGTTCCAAAATTAATGCCAAAGTGATTGTAAAAAACTGTAACTCCTGTAATCATGTTCATTCAAATGGGTTGGAGGGGTGGTGGTGGTATGTGTGTGTGTGGCCATAACTTAGTGTGTACTTGTGTGTGTGTGGCCGTTGCTCAGAGTGTGTGTGTCTGCGTGCGTGCATGCGTGTTTGGCCGTGGGTGTTTTTGTGTGTGTGTGTGTGTGTGTGGCTGTAGATCAACATAGCTTTGAACAGCTTCTGGTCTGAAGTCATTCACTCCCTTCTTTCTCTCATTTCAGTGTTTTTCCTGTGGTTTTAATCCTCAACAGACTGTTTTATCAAACTGACTGTCTTTATACCAGATTGTTGAGGGTGGATAGGGAGTTGCAGGCAGTGAAGCTATTAGGATTTACTACATTTGAATAGTTCACATGCTGTGCAATGTTCACGGTTCTTGGATAATTTGTTCATTGCATGTTTATTAGATAGCTATTTGCATAGGTGTCAAATAATACAGGAGTCTGTATGTGACACAAGGGACCAATACGATACTCCTGAATCCATTCCTTTCATGCTGAATTAAGTCAATGATCTCTTCTTGGAAGTAAACATTACAATTAACATTCGTCATGCACAGTCTTCTAACTCTTTCACAAATGCTTGCCAGTACAACTCAGTAGTCTGCCATATGACAGAAATCCAGAAAGGTTAAGCAGCAGCATATGGTTCCTAAATTGAAGGAGAGAATCTGTGTGAATTGGCTGTACTCTCCAAGTCTCCAGATGGATCCAAGTCTCCAAAAGGACGAGGAACTCAAGCAATTATTGAATTCTATCTAATTTTGCCTCCCTTTCCTTCCTCTCTCCTCCAAGTGTCCTTCCATCAAATCAAGCAACTCGTCTGAGGGATTCCATATTTTTCCTGTTTTTCTCTCTCCTTTTATCCTTTTCTTTACTTCTTCTATAATTTTCCTATTCGTTTCTTTCTCTCCTTCCTCTCCTCCTATTCATTTTCCTCTCTCCTTCCTTCTTTCTTCCAAGTGTTCTTCAATTTCTGAGTTAGACATCAAGAGTGTCTTTCTTGGAATGAACTTTGAGTACGATGTCTGTCTATATCCACATTAATGATAAACTGTGATAGATATCCTCCTCCCTCCTTCCTCCTTCGCTAGAAAGCCACTGGCTACACACGAGGAAACGTGACTTTTCACCCCATCGGAAAAATGGCATACCTCTTGGGCCAAATTGACATTTTTTTAATGTGACAGACTGGCGGCCATTTTCTCCCAGAATCGTGGGTAAATTAGCTTTCAAAACAAGGACGTTTATAACTCCAAATGAAGTACTACAGTAGCCACTAAAAGCCAATGTATTTAGCACCTTGCCTGAGGCTTCTGCTGGCCAATCACTGCTTTGTGTTTGCCTGTCCTAACGTGTGGCTTGCTTTACCGCACAGTCAACGACAACACCATCCAATATTATCAATAGCCTTGAAGCAATTGTAATATAGGTAATTCAACTTACGAATTTGGGCCATATTGTGAAATATGCAATATGTGGGAAAATAGGGCCAGAGAGAGAGAGAGAGAGGTTGAGAGACCTGTTGGACAAACCTGTGCCTCAGGTTCTTGTTTCGGTTCATGTCTAACAACATCCATACATGCGGAACAAACATTGCATGCATCACAAAGTCTATGTTGGGAGCCTCCCCCAGTTCAACGAGTCATTCATCTCTGGTCATTTCTCTTCAGTCCTCTGGCAGCTATGTCATCATAAATCCACTATTGGGATGAGAGATGCATGCTGCATTAGGGAGCCAAGATGGAGGCGGCTAAGCAGTCTTCCCCCACAATGCATGGGCCATGGGTCCTAAAACTTAAGTTCCAATGAAGTTTCCTGTATGGAATACACTTATTCATGTCTAAAATGGAATAAACTGCTTTATTTCTGTTCACCCTTCCCAGCGGGCAAAACTGGTTGAGATGACGTCATTACAACCGTCATTATTACGTTCGTTCAACCAGTATTCCATAGTTTTGCCCACTGGGTTTCTTCTAAGAGTGTGGATCCTTTTCTCTATTTCATCAGTTTCCATGTTGTAAACATGTATGACAAAACTGGATTTCTGGACTTCGAGAGAAAGAGAAGGGGAGAGAGAGAGAAAGTCAGGTCACATTAGAAATGCTCTGCAATGGCTGCATTTACACAGGCAGCCCAATTCTGATTTTCTTTCCCACTAATTGGTCATTTGTCCAATCATGTCAGATCTTTTCACATCAGATCTTTTTCAGAGCTGATCTGACATAAACAAATTATAACAATTGGACTGCTTGTCTAAATGCAGCCATTGGGGGATCAAATCAAATTAAATTGTATTTGTCACATGTTTCGTAAACAACAGGTGTAGACTAACAATGTAATTACTTACTAACAGATCCTTTGACAACAATGCAGATCATTTTTCTTTGTCTAAATAATAGAGAAATAATAACAGAGGAATAAATACACAATGAGTAATGATAACTTGGTTATATACAGTACACAGGTTGATGTGCAGGGGTACAAGGTAATTGAGGTATAGTAGATATGTACATATACTGTAGGTGGGGATAAAGTGACTAGGCAACAGGATAGATAATAAACAGTGGCAGGATGCAGTGTACAGTCTGTCTCCGCCCCGGGAGGCTGTAGTGGCGTAGGATACTGGGCTGGGGCATGATCACTGCGGGAGAGGGGGAAGATTGTTTTGAACTGTCCTGGTAATTAACCACCGTCGTACAGAGTAAACCTCTCTCCGCCGCTAAGCTCCTCTGATCATCCCTCCCCTCTGATGTCTCTCTCTTTCTCTTCTGATCTCCCTCTTCTTCTCCACTCTCTTTCTCTTCTTCTCTTCTGCTTTCTGTCTTTTTAACTTTCTCTCTTTCCCTCACCTTTCCACCCTCTTTCTTTCTCTATTTGTTTCCCCTTGCTCTCTCTTTCTGCTCTCCCTCTCTTTTTCTAAGTGGGGAAAGAAAAGGAGGCCAAACAAAGGATATTAATCTGGCTTTGTAATTAACGAGGACCTTCAGGTTTTCGCTGGTATATTTGATACGTCTTCAAATTCAATAAAACTCCAGCTTTTGCATAAAGGTACCTTGCAGTTCATTAGTGGAGGTTAATTATTTTGGAGTTAAACTTCAATCTTTCGATCAAGGTCAGTGATTGATATATTGGGGATACCGGTGACTTAAATGTCACCACGTTTTTTAATCATGCAGCAATTCCTGCTTGATCTACATAATGGTGTGCTGTAGTCAGGGGAATTTGTCCCAGGCATTTTATCCACATCAGCCTACGTCACAATGTGCGCTACCAACTCACAGTGAGTGAGGTGACAATGTAGAATGGGCTCTTTCTACTGTACGTTTATAGGCACCCTTTCAGTTTTAAAATACATGATCTTGTCTATCTAACTGATGACAGAGTTGCAGCAGGTCTCTTTGCTGATGCCATGTCACATTTTTGTTTTTTATATGCCATTTTTTTATGTGTGTGTCAATTTCGACGAGCCCACCCACCTACAAAATGTTCCAGCCCATCTGGCATTTGCCAGAATTGCAAGATGGCCAATACACCCCTGGCTGTAATATGTCTATGTGGTATCTTGATGATATTGATGTTGTATTTCGGTTATAGAGTACTGCATGATATCCACATAGTTCATGCTTGTTTCTACTGCCTACAACTGACTCTAACAAGATGCATGAATATACGAATCTGAGTATAGGCCTAGATTCTTATGTTTTGGGCCATAGCTAACAGTATGATGCTACATTTTCATGTTATCCAGCCAATGTAGGGAAAAACTGGCATTACGGCAATATACTCGATCCAGTGATGTTCCCTCCTTGATGCCATAGCAGTACAAGACTGTTGGTACTCAGAACTTCTTAAACTGTACTTATGAAGGAAGGAGAGAGAGAGGGAGGGAGTAGGAGAGTCCTGTGGGAAGTAGCGAGGGAGGTTGTAGCTGATAGTTCCTCTACCCCCCTCGGCTAGCTAGCTAAAGGTCTTCCTGCGGTCAAAGAGAACGCTGACGCACAATCAAACTCCTCTCATCTCCTTTCATGTACCTACTGCTGCTGCCTGCAGTACAGTTACAATGTTGGCAATGTGGCTTTTCACTTCTGTTATAAACTGTACTGGTCCACATATAACATCTTGGATAAAGGATGATATTACAGTAGATCTTACATTCTGTAAGGGTTTCACTCTGTCTGATCAGTGTTATGTAATCCTGGTCCTGGGGACCCACAGTATGTGCAGGGTTTTGCTCCAGCCGAGCACTAACACACCTGATTGCAATAACATCTAATCATTAATCATCCAACCCTTGTAAAGTTGAATCAGGTGGTAGTGCAGGTCTGGAATAATAGTCTGTGTGTCCCCATGGCCAGAATGGGACAACATTGATCTAGATAGTACACCATGGTAATATAATCATACATGGAAAGACATTCTGGTATTTGTTCAAAACACCGGGCTGACACTAATGCAGTTTAAACCCCACAGAAATGGCATATTCGTGTCATTTGAACCACTGTGGTATTACTCTACGTTAGATTCAGATGTCTATGTGGTATCTTGATGATATTGATGTTGTATTTCGGTTATAGAGTACTGCATGATATCCACATATTCCACAAGGGTTCTTTCCGGTCAAAAGTAGTTCACTATGGAATAGGGTGCCTTTGGGGATGCAGTCACAGTGTGACTAGTTCATCTCTTTCTGAATCAGTGGGCTGATTCATGCGTTTTAGTTGGCAGTTTGAATTGGTTGATGCTGTGACATGAAAAGCCTACGTTAAAGTCCTATGATCTTCCAATTGGCAATATCAACAGTAGGGCAAGGCTTATGCTGTTTGATGTAAATGCATATGGGTATTGGGAAAGGGCATCTGAATGGACTTGCCCAATGCCACATAAATGATGTGCCAACAAGCATTGTAAAGACCATCTAGTACTTTTTTGTTTAACACACACACACACACACAATATGTATATACGACCGTTCAAAAGTTTGGGATCACTTAGAAATGTCCTTGTTTTTGAAAGAAAAGCACATTTTTTTGTCCATTAAAATAACATCATATTGATCAGAAATAGAGTGTAGACAAGGTTAATGTTTTAAATGGCTATTGTAGCTGGAATATCTACACAGGCGTACAGAGGCCCATTATCAACAACCACTACTCCTGTGTTCCAATGGCATGTTGTGTTAGTTAATCTAAGTTTACCATTTTAAAAGGTTAATTGATCATTAGAAAACTATTTTGCAATTATGTTAGCACAGCTGAAAGCTGTTGTACTAATTAAAGAAGCAATAAAACTGTCCGCCTTTAGACTAGTTGAGTATCTGGAGCATCAGCTTTTGTGGGTTCGATTACAGGCTCAAAATGGCCAGAAACAAAGCACTTTCTTCTGAATCTCGTCAGTCTATTGTTGTTCTGAGAAATGAAGGCTATTCCATGTGAGAAATTGCCAAGAAACTGAAGATCTCGCACAACGCTGTGTACTACTCCCTTCACAGAACAGGCCTTCTAGGCAGAGCTGCAAAGAAGAGGCCATATCTCAGATTGGCCAATACAAATAAAAGATTAAGAACACATACACTGGACAGAGGAACTCTGCCTAGAAGGCCAGCATCCCAAAGTCTCCTCTTCACTGTTGACGTTGATACTGGTGTTTTGCGGGTACTATTTAATGAAGTTGCCAGTTGTAGACTTGTGAGGTGTCTGTTTCTCAAACTAGACACTCTAATGTACTTGTCCTCTTTCTATTCTGGTTTGAGCCAGTTTGCACTGAAACAAGGAGTTCCACCTCTTCAGCCGGGTGGGCATCCCAAACGAGATCCTGCCAGACCAACGTACTGAGTTTATGTCCCACCTAATGAAAGTTTTGTGTACTCTCCTGCAAATCAAGCAGATTCGGTCCTCCGTCTTTTACCCGCAGACGGATGGGCTCGTTGAGCGGTTCAATACAACGCTCAAACAAATGCTGTGGAAGGTCATTGAGAAGGACGGGAAGAACTGGGACCAGCTTCTACCCATCTAATATTCTCAATCCGAGAAGTACCCCAGTCCTCCACAGGTTTTTCCCCTTTCGAACTCCTTCACGGGAGGAGGCCACGCGGCCTACTGAACCTTGCCAAGGAGGTGTGGGAAGCCCAGCCGACCCCCTTAAGCAGCGTGGAAAAGCATGTGGAGATGATGATGGAGCGGATGACAGCCATGTGGCCAGTGGTAAAGGAACCTATGGAGAAGGCCCAACGTGCCCAAGCCCAGGTCTACAATTGGGGAACCCAGCCCTGAGAATTCCAGGTGGGAGACAGGATGTTGGTCTTAATCCCCACGGCCGAAAGTAAGTTCCTGGCAACATGGCACGGGACATACGAGGTGATAGAGAAGCTGGGACCTTTCAATTACCCCGTACGGCAGCCCGGGAGATGGAAACCCCAACAGATTTTTGGAGAAGTGGCACGAGAGGACAGCCTTGGCCGTGTTATGGTCGGAACACAGGACACCAATGGTACCAGTGGTGGTCGCGAGCAATGAGGACATCGACCCGGCCCAGAAGCAAGTGCTCAGGGAGCTCATCGATCAGAACATGGTGATGTTCTCGGAGAAGCCGGGCCGCACGACCCTCATTGAACACCACATCCGTACCCAGGCCGGGGAAATGGTACAAAAGAGGCCATATTGGATCCCTGAGGCCCGAAGGAAGGCCGTGAAGCAGGAAGTGGAGGCTATGCTGAGGATGGGGGTCGTTGAAGAGTCCAACAGTGCATGGTGCAGCCCCATCGTGTTGGTGCCCAAACCTGTGCTTCTGTAATGATTTCCGGGGTGAAAGACATCAGCTTGTTCGACGCCTACCACATTTTAATCGACCGATTGGGAAAGGCCCAGTACATCAGCACCCTTGACCTGACCAAAGGATATTGGCAGGTACCATTGGCAGCCTCCTCCTGGGAGAAGATGGATTATATCAGTACCGGGTGCTCCCGTTCGGTCTCCACGGAGCCCCGCCCACATTCTAGTGCCTGATTGACAAAGTACTTCGACCCCACCAGCAATACGCAGCGGCATATTTGGATGATATCATCATCCACAGCCAAGGTTGGGAAGAGCACCTGACGCACTCAGACAACCCGGGTTGACAGCGAACCCCAAGAAATGCAAACTAGGGTTCGAGGAGGTGGAGTACCTGGGGTATTTGATCGGATGGGGGAACGTCAAGTCCCAGAAGAGGAAGGTTCATGCGGTACTTGACTGGCCCATTCCATGCACCAAGATACAGGTCAAGTCCTTCCTGGACTGGCAGGATACTATAGCCGGTTTATCCCCAACTTTGCAGATATAGCTTCCCCCCTCACCGATCTAACCAGGGCCCGCCTCCCGAAAACAGTGAAATGGATGGACGAGACCAAAGCGGCGTTCAGGCGCCTGAAGGAAGCGCTGTGCTCCCATCCGATTCTCGTAACGCCCGATTTCCAGGTGCCGATGTTGGTCCAGATGGATGCATGTGACACCGGACTAGGGGTGGTTCTGTCCCAGATACACAATGGGGAGAAGCCCCCGATCATGTACACAAGCCGAAAGCTGATACCCAGAGAGAAAAAGTACTCTACTGTTGAGAAAGAGTGTCTAGCGGTGAAGTGGGCACTAGACACTCTCAAGTATTAATTGTTAGGTACCCACTTCACCCTGGTCATGGACCATGCTCCCCTGGTCTGGATGGCCAGGGGAAGGGACACAAACCAGGTGGTTCTTGTCCCTTCAACGCTTGTCTTTTTCTGTTGTGCACAGGTCAGGGGCGAAGCATGGAAACATGGATGCCCTATCGAGAAGGGAGACATACGTCGCACTGATGACAGTCCCCTCCGCGACAGAGCTAAGGTGGGGGTATGTGTGGCGTACAGCAGGTCAGCCACCAGGGGGAGACTTGTCGAGGCCTGGTAACAGACGGAGTATACATCACGTGGCGATGGCTCCCTCTGCTGGTTGTGTCAGGTCTCAACGGACTCTCCGGCCAGGACTAATTGGGGCTGATTGTGGTTGGTGAGTAATCAAGGGCTGATTGCTCACCAGCTGAACGGGTCCCATAAAGCTGCCAGAAGGGAAGAACACGGAGGAGGGGCTGGGTGAAGGTTAATCCCGTAGAGTTGGGGACGGTTCCAGAGGTAAAAGGAGGGAGTTCAGTTTTTGTCCCCCACAGGATGCAGCAAGACCCAGAGCACAGAAGACAGTATCCATAAGAGGGTCTCATGTGGGAGACCTATTATTTTATTTTGGTTTGTTATTCAAATTAACACCCTTGAAACTGAGCTAATCCTACTCTGTCCGTGTGTCATCTGTGTAAACATTTTGACCAAACCCCCTGGTCTGCTACAGGGACTGTGTATATATATGTATTTGTTTTACAAGTACCATGCTTCCTAAACAACGTCTACTGTCATTACTCTTGCTCAGCACAACATAACACCTTGTAAAGGAAAATTACACCCAGAATACTTTTTAACATTAAACCATTGTTCCTTTGAAACAATAGCCAACAATAACCAACCTCTTAATACATACAATAATGCTTTTGCCTTTAGCTTTTCCTTTCTTATCCTGTCATTTAATTAAACCTATAAACAACTTTCCTCAAGAGTTAATTCCCCATGTTTACAGATACAAACCCCAAGCAATACAAACGGCATGCAGGCTTTGAGGAAAAAAAGTCTGGTTGGGTAGCTTTACATTTTTGTCCTTTTGTTATGTATACCAAACAAAATGAATGCTCCCAGGAGAGCACGCTAGCAACAACAGGGGGATGTCTGCCCTTGGGGGCAGAATCCTCATGACTTGGAACTAAATATATAATATAAATGTATATAAATATATAATGTGATCTTTTCATTTATTGTAGCAGGGAGACTGCTGAGAAGAGTGTGTTTCCTCTCACATCGCACCACTGCTGCCACCCTCTCTCTTATCATATGGGAGGAATTTGAGGAAGGAATGGGGGGTCTGGGGAAATGGTTGTTTATTATGCTGTTATGAAGTGTTAGTGTCTGGGGTATTGATTGTAGATACTGTATGGGGTATTGATGGTGGATACTGTGTGGTATATTGATAGTGGATTCTGTATGGGGTATTGATGGTAGATACTCTACGGGGTATTGATGGTATATACTGTACTATATGGGGTATTGATGGTAGATACTGTATGGGGTATTGATGGTGGAGATGCTTTAGAGATGGAAAACGTAGTGACAACATGGGGAAATGTACAGAGATATACATAGAACGGTCTAACTCTGCCAAAGTCTGCCATTGTTGTCATCGGTCAGCCATTGTTGTCATCGGTCAGCCATTGTTGCCATCAGTCTGATATTGTTGTCATCAGTCTGACATTGATGTCATCAGTCTGACATTGTTGTCATCACAAAGTGCTCTAAGTTCAGTTGGTGCCCACTATCTACAGCTAAAGCAGACCATAACACTATAAGTATGATGTACTGTAGCCTAACGGTCTAAGTGACCCAGGTCACACGTTCACAAAGCGACTCAGCACAATGCTGATCTAGGATCAGCTCCCCCCTTAATCATTGTGATTTAAACTGATCCTAGATCAGTACTCATACTCAGTGGTGTAAAGTACAGTACTTAATTAAAAATACTTTAAAGTACTTAGAACATGGTGTAGTTTTTTGAGGAAGGAGTTTACTATATGGGTTGGTCTTCCAACACATAACCATTACATATTGCCGTTTACCTCAGCTCATTGGCTATCGACCAAGCTAGATTTCAAGACGATCAGTGGTCATTGGGTTAAAATACAGTCAAATCAACGAAACAGCGGTCATATCATTGGTGCACAATGATGTCATTACTTGTTGTCTTCAAATCGGTTTCTTTCAGTCAATACGCCCCGTGAAATGACCCATCAAGTTTGGTTGTGTTACAAACAACCAGTTGATTGCAATGAAAACAAACATGACAGGATAAAGTCACGTTTAGTGTGTGCATTTACATCAAATGTGTCGTCGAAAATTGAGACGGAATTCATGACAGAAGCGATTCACAAAATGTTTCGTGTTAAGCTATAAAAATGGATTTTATCGAACAAAAGACAATTCATTGTGTAACAATGAGCATTGGGATTGCAAACAGAGGAAGATCATCAAAGGTAAGCAATTTATTTTATTGCAATTTGTGAATTTGTTATGCCTGTGCTGGTTGAAATTATTTTGGGGGGGGGGCTCTGTCCTCAGATAATCACATTGTATTCTTTCGCAGTAAATCCTTTTTTAAATCTGACAACGCAGTTGGATTAGCAAGATTCTAGGCTTTCGGAACATGTGAGACACTTGTATTTTCATGAATGTTTAATATGACTATTTATGTAGCGATCACCGTATGTTGTCGAATTTAATCCCGCTAATGGGTTCGGTGCGCAGAGAGGTTAAGGTATCTTTACTTTTACTCAAGTATGCTAATTAAATACTTTTTCCACCACTGCTCCTACTCTGAGATGCTTTGTTTATACCGGTCCAGGAAACTAGTCCAACAAGTAAACACTGTTTTCCAGGATCCGTCTGTTTCTTTAAAATACCAATTTGTAGTCTTGGCGTGGGTTTAAGGCAAGGCTGGCAGTGCTTTGCTCTCAGTCTGGCATAGTGGGCCTTCATTCTGGGTCATATCCACTCAGTTTCACTAGGTGGTGCAGAAATTAACCGTCTTTTCTGTAGACAAATGGCTACTTTGTAGTGAAGACGTGAAGGAATACGTAATGTGAATGAGGTAGATTGACATGTAGATTGACATTAGGGAGGCAATTAAAGCCTACAAAACAACAAAATACCATATTTGAAAATACGTCTGTGCATTTCCATACATTGAATGACTTGCGTATGTCAAATCCAATAAAATGTTATGAATCACATGCGCCGAATACAACAGGTGTAGACCTGACAGTGAAATGCTTACTTACGAGCCCCTATCCAACAGTGCAGTTTTAAAAAATGCGGATAAATAGAGAAAAGTAACAATTAATTAAAGAGCAGCAGTAAAAAATAACAATATATACAGGGGGGTGCCGGTACAGAGTCAATGTGCGGGGGCACCTGTTTATTTGAGGTAGTCTGTACATGTAGGTAGAGCTAATTAAAGTGACTATGCATACATGACAACAGAGATTGGCAATGGTGTAGATAGGGGGGTGGCAATGCAAATAGTCTGGGTAGCCATTTGACTACATGTTCAGGAGTCTTATGGCTTGGGGGTAGAAGCTGTTTTGAAGCCTCTTGGACCTAGACTTGGTGCTCCGGTACCACTTGCCGTGTGGTAGCAGAGAGAACAGTCTATGACTAGGGTGGTTGGAGACTTTGACATTTTTTAGGGCCTTCCTCTGACACCGCCTGGGATAGAGGTCCTGGATGGCAGGAAGCTTGGCCCCAGTGATGTACTGGGTCATTCGCACTACTCTCTGTAGTGCCTTGTGGTCAGAGGCTGAGCAGTTGCCATACCAGGCAGTGATGCAACCCGTCAGGATGCTCTCAAGGGTGCAGCTGTAGAACAATTTGAGGATCTGAGGACCCATGCCAAATCTTTTCAGTCTCCTGAGGGGGAAAAGGTTTTGTCATGCCCTCTTCACGACTGTCATGGTGTGCTTGGACCATGTTAGTTTGTTGGTGATGTAGACACCAAGGAACTTGAAGCACTCAATCTGCTCTACTGCTTCCCTATCGATGAGAATGGGGGCGTGCTCGGTCCTCTTTTTCTCCTTTGTCTTGATCACGTTGAGGGAGAGGTTATTGTCCTGGCACCACACGGCCAGGTCTCTGACCTCCTGCCTATAGTCTGTCTCATTGTTGTCGGTGATCAAGCCTACCACTGTTGTCTCATCAGCAAATTTAATGATGGTGTTGGAGACGTGCCTGGCTGTGCAGTCATGAGTGAACAGGGATTACAGGAGGGGGCTGAGAATGCACCCCTGAGGGGCCCCTGTGTTGAGGATCAGAGTGGAGGATCAGTTGTTACCTACACTTAACATCTCGGGCGGCCCGTCAAGAAGTTCCGGATCCAGAAGGAGGTGTTTAGTCCCATGGTCCTTAGCTTATTGATGAGCTTTGAGGGCACTATGGTATTGAACGCTGAACTGTAGCCTGGGGAGGCAGGGTAGTCTAGTGGTTAGAGCGTTGGACGAGTTGGATGAGTGCAAGTTCAAATCCCCGAGCTGACAAGGCACAAATATGTCTTTCTGACCCTGAACAGGCAGTTAACTGACTTGCCTAGTTAAATAAAGGTCAAATTAAAAACATTTAAATTAAAAATAGCATTCTCACATAGGTGTTCCTTTTGTCCAGGTGGGAAAGGGCAGTGTGGAGTGCAATAGAGATGGCATCATCTGTGAATCATCTGTGCGGTATGCCAACTGGAGTGGGTCTAGGGTTTCTGGGTTGATGGTGTTGATGTGAGCCGTGACCAGCCTTTCAAAGCACTTCATGGCAACAGACATGAGTGCTACAGGTCGGTAATCATTTAGGCAAGTTACCTTAGTGTTCTTGAGCACAGGCACTATGGTGGTCTGCTTAAAACATGTTGGTATTACAGACTCGGAAAGGGAGAGGTTAAAAATGTCAGTGAAGACACTTGCTAGTTGGTCAGCGCATGCTCGCAGTACATGTCCTGGTAATCCGTCTGGCCCTGCGGCCTTGTGAATGTTGACCTGTTTAAATGTCTTACTCACATCGGCTGTGGAGAGCTTGATCACAAAGTCTTCTGGTACAGCTGGTGCTCTCATGCATGTTTCAGTGTTATTTGCTCCGAAGCGTGCATAGAAGTAGTTTAGCTCATCCGGTAGGCTCATGTCACTGGGCAGCTCTCGGCTGTGCTTCCCTTTGTAGTCTGTAATGGTTTGAAGGCCCTGCCACATCCGACGAGCGTCAGAGCCGGTGTAGTATGACTCGATCTTAGTCCTGTATTGCCGCTTTCCCTGTTTGATGGTTCGTCGGAGGGCATAGTGAGATTTCTTATAAGCTTCTTATAAGGTTCTTATAAGTTAGAGTCCCACTCCTTGAAAGCGACAACTCTAGCCTTTAGCTCAGTGCGGATGCTGCCTGTAGTACATGGCTTCTGGTTGGGATATGTATGTATGGTCACTGTGGTGACGATGTCATCGATGCACTTATTGATGAAGATATGGTGTACTCCTCAATGCCATTGGAGGAATCCTGGAACATATTCCAGTCTATGCTAGCGAAACAGTCCTGTAGCTTAGCATCTGCGTCATCTAACCACTTTTTTATTGATCTACTGGTGCATCCTGCTACTTTTTGCTTGTTAGCAGGAATCAGGAGGATGGAATTATGGTCAGATTTGCCAAATGGAGGGCAAGGGAGAGCAAGGGAGATCTCTGTGTGGAGTATAGGTGGTCCAGAGTTATTTTCCCTCTAGCTGCACATTTAACATGCTGATAGAAATTTGGTAAAACTGATTTACGTTTCCCTGCATTAAGGTCCCCGGCTACTAGGAGCCGGGGATACTTTGAAGAAACACCACTTTCTTTCAGGCTTGGAAATAACAATGTTTATCACTGTATGTTGGCATCCAATTGGATGCATATAGGCTACATTCAAGTTGACAAATGAGACCTATACTATACAGATGCCAAAGTTATACTGTTGCTGTGACATTGTGGCTAGTGGTTACCAGTAGTGTTAGTGTGTTCTTGAGGGGTCAAATTGTTTGTCATTTATTTGTTTATGTTTTTATTTAACCTTTATTTAACTATGCAAGTCAGTTAATTAAGAACAAATTATTTTTTCCAATGAAGGCCTACACCGGCCAAACCAGGTCGACGCTGTGCCAATTGTGCCTAGCTCTATCTCGGCTGGTTCTGATCCAGCCTGGATTGACCCCCCCCCCACTGCGATTTGCACTTATTGACTAAAGTATCTCCACACTTGAGGAATATCTCTTCTGAAAGGGCTGGCCAGCTGTGTTAATGTCATATAAATTATTCCTGTGCTTACAGACACAAAATGCCATACATGTATAATACGATTCTAAGGAAATTTGCTGGAATCGGAAACCGTCTTGGCAAGTTATCTGCTTTTTCCAAGAGAAATGACACTGTGTTTATGAGCGAACTCGGGCTCAGTGGCAAGATTGTTTGATTTTATTTGTTGTTGTTGACCTTGATTGCCATTTGTGCTTCTGAAATTGTCCCCTATTCACTATATGGTGCACTACTTTTTTACCTTGGCCCAAAGGGATCTGAAAGTAGTGTAGGGAGTCATATAGGGAGTCATTTTTGACACAGACCTTTGACTGAGAAAACATTTGTATTTACAGCAACGACCTGGGGAATAGTTACAGGGGAGAGGAGGGAGATGAATGAGCCAATTGGAAGCTGGGGATGATTAGGTGGCCTTGATAGTATGAGGGTCAGATTGGGAATTTAGCCAGTACACCGGGGTTAACACACCTACTCTTGTAATATCTATAGTGACCTTAGAGAGTCTGAACACCCATTTATGGTCCCATCCGAAGATGGCACCTTACACAGGGCAATGTCACCAATCACTGCCCTGGGGCACAGGGATCTCCTGAGACCAGAGGAAAGAGTGCCTCCGTCTGGCCTTCCAACACCAAATCCAGCAGCATCTGGTCTCCAATCCAGGGACTGACAAGGATCAGCTCTGCTTAGATTCAGAGGCAATCCAACAGTTGGATTACTCAGTAAGTCACCTCAGCGGACATTTAATTTTCCCATTATGCTTGGCAGTGCAAGTGCACACAGAGGACTAACAATGCATTCCAATGACTCCACAACTTATTAGCTTGATCATTTAATTCAAATGGAATAATCACCAAAAATAATGTGCAATTAAACACAGTATTTTGAAGTACTGTATTTTATTTTTAAAAGCTTTTAATTGGTACACAAAATCAGAATCAGATGTCCAAGCATATGTAGGCAACAGTAACATCATACCATAATTCAAAATACTGCATACAGATATAGTATCTTAATGTGACCACTTTGTTGTTGCTGAGAATTTTGAGCTTTGTGATTTACATAAACTAATTGAAAATCCACACTAACACATGCTTATATTAACAGTACTTTTCATGTAGCATTCTTTTGGCCAGATTATAGCTAACCACCGATCAAGCACCACTGTGGACTAAACGTTCAAATCCTGTTTATGCAGGATTGGTTTGCTGTGACTGAATATTGGTCAAATTAAGATCCTACATCTGTATGGAATCCTTTGATGACGACATATAGTCTTGATGTTTCTGATACTGCACTAAAGTAAGTTGTAAATGTCTTTACTGTGGCAAAGTTTGTTTGATTCCAACACATCTAGTACATCTAGTATGACACACAGAAAGCTGTAACCTTATAAACCCCTTCTCTTGTCTAAACTCTTGCGCAATCCTCCTCATTAAGCCAACAGCAAGTGGTACATGAGCTGAGTTGGATCAGGCTTTCATTTTGCACCATGTTCTAAGGCAAATGGCTACATCAAGGACTTGATGGTTATATAAGGTGGTTGATGGTTACTTTTGCCCAGGCTTGAAAAGTTTGTATTTTTCCCCCATCAGTTTGTAGCTTTTTTATTCAGAGTGGTGGAAGAGTGAGAGAGAGTTGTTTAACCCCCTGTTCTTTTGAGTTGCGCATATTACAGAATATAATAGGCCATTTTCTGTTTCATTTATGCGTTGCGATGACAGTAGCGCTAGACATTGACAGGGGAGAGTATTTTCAGGCTGCTCTCGAGGGGCTACAATTGAAGAACTCAACAGAGACAGAGGATAGAAGAACAAATCATTTCCCCTCCTGCGTGCCTGCACATGGGTCATCCTTTCTTTCTTTCTCTCTCTTTTCTCCTCCTAATCGTCTTTGTTTCCCACTCTATCTGTTCCCCTCCTCCTACTTCTCTTCTCCTAATAAATCAAATCAAATCAAATCAAATTTATGTATATAGCCCTTTGTACATCAGCTGATATCTCAAAGTGCTGTACAGAAACCCAGCCTAAAACCCCAAACAGCAAGCAATGCAGGTGTAGAAGCACGGTGGCTAGGAAAAACTCCCTAGAAAGGCCAAAACCTAGGAAGAAACCTAGAGAGGAACCAGGCTATGTGGGGTGGCCAGTCCTCTTCTGGCTGTGCCGGGTGGAGATTATAACAGAACATGGCCAAGATTTTCAAATGTTCATAAATGACCAGCATGGTCGAATAATAATAAGGCAGAACAGTTGAAACTGGAGCAGCAGCACAGTCAGGTGGAAGTTGAAACTGGAGCAGCAGCATGGCCAGGTGGACTGGGGACAGCAAGGAGTCATCATGTCAGGTAGTCCTGGGGCATGGTCCTAGGGCTCAGGTCAGTTGAAACTGGAACAGCAGCATGGCCAGGTGGACTGGGGACAGCAAGGAGTCATCATGTCAGGTAGTCCTGGAGCTCAGGTCCTAGGGCTCAGGTCCTCCGAGAGAGAGAAAGAAAGAGAGAAGGAGAGAATTAGAGAACGCACACTTAGATTCACACAGGACACCGAATAGGACAGGAGAAGTTCTCCAGATATAACAAACTGACCCCAGCCCCCGACACATAAACTACTGCAGCATAAATACTGGAGGCTGAGACAGGAGGGGTCAGGAGACACTGTGGCCCCATCCGAGGTCACCCCGGACAGGGCCAAACAGGAAGGATATAACCCCACCCACTTTGCCAAAGCACAGCCCCCACACCACTAGAGGGATATCTTCAACCACCAACTTACCATCCTGAGACAAGGCTGAGTATAGCCCACAAAGATCTCCGCCACGGCACAACCCAAGGGGGGGGCGCCAACCCTAATACTATGTGGTTAAAAGGATCATACAGACATAAGCTCCCATGCAGTTTTGACTGAACACTCTCCACTTTGATTGTTTGGCACAGGCCGGGTTCTTTAGAATTATGACAACTTGGCTCATTAAAAGTACGACTAGACGACTAGAAGATATGACTCAACTAGGCTGCAGGTCTGGCCTGGGCTGCAGGTCTCCACTCTACAGAGAAACATATCTCTATCTCTCTGTATTTCTCACTCTCTGTTTTTGTCAGATCGGCCCTCTCTGCTCCCATTCATCTAGGTACGAAGTAGTTGTGATTATCCTGAACTTTCATGTTTCATCTCCTCCCCCTCTGTAGGCCTGAGGAGAAGCCTGGTTTAGAGCTGTGTGAGGTGAATGGTAAAATCTAAATGGTTAATCTAAATATTTTAAAACCTAGTGACAGAGACAGGCGCTTCATCATTAGATAACCACTGATGAGGGACTCATTAAATAAAGAGATAGAAATCTAGTTTCCTCCCTCTTTCTAAAATAGTCCAAATGCAGTTCAACCCGAATACTGTTCAGTCCCCAGTACCGATTCAGTTTGTACCCATAGTCAAGCCCTCTGTCTAATATGATGTAGGCCTAATGGAGTGGGTATGAAGTTGACATGAAATAAAACAATGAAAGTGGTGGTCATATTGACAACATCATGTTCAAGGATGATGATCTTGAAAATTATGCTTTCTATGAGTTCCTCGCACTTGTATTTTGCGGTTCAGCAATGCTGGACAAAATACTGTCCTTCCTATAGCACCTCATATTCATTAGCTAGTATCATGCAGAACTAATAAAACCCGGCCATGACCCCAGTCTCCGAGGGTTCCTCAGGGAAAGTGGGATATGCAAAAAACACATTTCCAATTCACATGTGTATTAATACACTAGTACATGTGTGAAATAGGACGAATATAAACACCCAAATTATTATTATTATAATATCATGTAGAATTAGATACACTGTATTCTTAACAGTTTATTCTATTCCTTTCACTGGAGAAAAAGTCCAACTGGCCTTGAAATAAAAATTGATGAGGTGGATATTGAAACGCGGCCTCCCCTGAGAGAGCACAGAGGTCTGAGGATGCCTTAAATACCTGCAGTGTATTGATGACAGGATGTAACGGCTCTCCGTCTTCTCTGTCTCCAGGTGAGTACATTAATCTGTCAGGGTTATGATGTGATTTTAATCTCTAGAAATATACCAATTACACAGTGGTGGGCCATCAGGGCCAGCAAGGCCTTCTCTGCTGGCCTAAACATCATCAGAATATAATTTTTTTTTTAAATATATTTTCCCACAAATATGTATTAAATTATTCCCCAGAGTAAGAGTTACACTCTTCATTTCATAGCGTTCCTCTTGGTTGCACTGCTTCCAGCCCCAGGTTGAGATTTGGAGGGCTGGTCTTTATGTTAGATCTTTTATCCAATCATATTCAGCCATCATGTGTTGCCAGGGGTCTAAAATCTGCCCTCAGGCCTTCAGAATCAACAGTGCGGGCGCTTGTAGCTTAAAGTGAATGGAAATTCAAATTTAGTGTCAACCAATTAGCTTTAGAGTTGGCTATTGTACGCCTGCTGGCTGGCTCCAGTGTTACACAGGAGCCAGCTAGCAGGCGTAGTGCGTGCACGTCTTTTGATTGGATTACCAACATTGAGAGGCAGGTCCTATATGGGCAGGTCTCAGAACTAGGAAACTGAAATTGATCAACAAATTAATTCGCGTACTACTAAGCTGTTTTTTCAACCCACAATGGCGGAAGGAGAAGATATCGATTTGGTCGAGGATATAATTATAACGCCATTCTCAAGACAAACTTTTCAAGAAAAGTTAGACATTGTCAGGAGAGGTCGCCCGACGCCGACGCTACAAAGCCTGTCACAGGCGGGAAAGGGGTTCGTTCGCCACTTTCAACTATGGGCGCTATCAATGACTCACAGGCTCCGAGAAGCACTGCAAACTGTACTGCTGGGAATGCCTATTATTTGCAAGTGATCGATTTGGTGTTTGGAGCCACAATGGCTTTGCAAACCTGAGTTGTCTAACCAAGGCAGCAACGAGACACCAAAGTACGGCTGGGCACTTACAAGCAATGGTGCTTTTGAAAACTTTTGGGGACACCGAGTGGATCTACAGCTCTACGAACAAACGCGCAGGGCAAGGAAGCTGCACAATAAAAAGGTATTGTACTCTTCCCCTGCAATTCTCTGAATAAAAATGTCAATTTCAAGGTGACGCAATGCCTGGTTATACTGCGTTTCTGTCTAAATGTATAGTGTCTAGAGCCATGGCACCATAATGATGGTAAAAAGAGGTGGATTAATTCGGGTGGGACTGTGTAGGACTTCACTGAAGGCCCAGGCCCCAGAACCACGGCACGCTACTGCAATTACACCAGACTCAATGCTGGCGTACAGTATCAAGTGTAAAGGATAAAGTTTGTCTGGTGCATTTCCTCAAATGTTATTGTTAGTGGGGAAGCATCTGCCCTCTTAGAAGTCATGTAGCTATGTCCTTCTGTCACTAACTACTACGTTATTACCCTTCAACTACTATCGAAAGTTTGGAAACCAGATGAGTAGGTATGCTCACTTAATTTGTTTTTCAGGAGTCATTTCACTGGACAATCTGTGCCGAAGTAGCTAAGAACACCTGAACCTTTGGGATTGGAGCCCAGTTAGTACCCAATTTATTTGATTTGACGGTGGAAGGGAAGCTGTACAGAGAGAGAGAGAAAGTCTGGCGGTACAGTTCAGTCCCTGTTGTCAGTTTGTTGTCTTTAATGCTTGCAAAGTAAAAATGCCCCTGAATCACAGTCATTATATTCCATCATTAAACACTATGTGTGACAAAGACAGGATCGAGGCACGAGAAACCGTAAGGTCTCAGACAGTTTACACCATTGTACTGTCATCTTCTCCACCCCTCACAACCCTCTGTGCAACATTATGCAAATTCAAATTCAAAACAATGAATCAAATGAACACAACACAGCTCTTGATTAGTAGGTTTGAAGCAGAACTTTTATTTTGGAATAATATTCAGCAGCATTAATGTACTCCGGGATCTAAGAAGAGTACGTCATGAGAGACAAATCATGCTCCGGTGTTCATTGCCATGCAATGCTAATTGTTAATGTTTTCCAACCATGTAAATTAATTAAACACACATCATTAATTGAGCTTTAATGGGTGCTTCAATGTCGTACTAAGTAAAGCTGTCAGCAAACATTGCAGGTGTCTATGCATGCACTCTCAAAACTAGGGTTCTATTATTTTATGATGGAGGTTTTTAAGGGCACAAGGCTCACCATAGTGGAGACGGCTTTCGTCTTTCCTTTAAACATCTAGCGGTATTATCTCATTACTATGTATCTCATGTGTCGACCGTCCGGGTTTCTTTTAAGCAATTACAAACTGAGAATTAGCCATGTTCAACATTACCTCATCACTTATTGATCATGTCAGAGTGTGTCACAATGAGCTGGAGGAGTGCGTTATGATTGGCTGGCCATCATGGAGAATATGCCAATGAAACCCCTTGCTGACAAGCGGTTGATGAACGCCGTTAGTAAATGAGAGAATTGCAGTGACATTCATCTCTTCACAGCCATTTGTCCACATGTTCATTTTAATATGTTTCCAAACGGAGTCAAAAGACAAGATGCCAAATGATATAGATTATTGAAAACATGACATCCAGCTAGAATATAACCCTGGAACCAATAAGGACATGACTTGACTCATCAACAAAATTAGTGAGAGAAGGTTGACAATACCATCCTAAGCCTATTACTTCTCTCCTCAAACCTAGAATAAGTCCCCACAGGAGGTTTTGAAGGGAAAAACATTAAGAGAGAGAGTGAAGATTTTTCTCTTTTAGAAATGTGGTCCTAAGTGGTCAGGACACAATGTTCATGGGCCATTTAGTTGTAAACACATCACTTCTGATGCCATCTGTTCTCCTTCACAAATAAATAAAATCCCACAATGCACTGTAATGAGACATGGGGAGAAAGTCCCCTGCATCGCTCGTGTTTGTGAAAAATAATACATTTTAAGATATGCACAGGAGGCCTGTACTCACATGGTAAGGGTTCTCATGTCATCCTGTCATCCTGACAAATTGATCTAAAGGACAAATATTGTCAACAAGTCATTTAGACAACTTTCAAATCTGGCCTGCTTCAAATCTGTTGAACAAATCTAGTTTTCCCTAAATCATCCGTGGCAGATCAGCCAGTTGTCAAGTTAATATGTAGACCTTAATAAGCAGTTTCTTTTTCATAGTCAGAGTTTCAGTTCACAATACCAACTATGAGTTCACAAAGTGGTGCAGGAACGATAATTTCTAGAGCCAAAGAATGTGAATAATAGTCATTGTTGCAGTGAAAGATGAGGAGGAATCATCATCAGAAAGTGAAAAACAAGTGGGGAGAGGGGAAACGGAAGTGGAGGAGGTGGTGGTATAGCGGGGATGAAGGGAAAAGGGGAGGGAGGAGACGGTTGGGGAGATGAGAGAAGAGAACAAATTGGATCGCGCCTCCGACGGGTATTGATGGTTCAGATTGTGTACGAGTTGGGAGAAAATGTGAGGATTTAAGTGCTATGGTGTTGAGATGTGTGATGAAGGAGGGATGATGAGGGGATCTGGAGAGATGGCAATCAGAACTGAAGGAACTCGTTTGAATCTCCTGCATCTCTCGGTTTCGGAGGGAATGCAGCCCATCTGCCGGCTTTCAACTGGCCGGGGGGATCCTGAGAGTGGGAGCAGGAAACAGAGGTGTGAAAAGAAAAATAAGTATTTTGAGGATGCAGGGAGAAGACCACATTGGCTACTCCAAAAGTGTGAGAACACCAACTAAAACCCAATGGTGAGGATATGATTGTTTTTATTTTACTAGGCAAGTCAGTTAATAAAAAATTCTTATTTTCAATGACAGCCTAGGAACAGTGGGATAATGTGCCTGTTCAGAATGACAGATTTGCACCTTGTCAGCTCAGGGATTTGAACTCGCAACCTTCAGGTTACTAGTCCAACACTCTAACCACTAGGCTGATAGGAGCAGATATAGCAGGAGAGAGTGGGCTGGGGTTCAAGATGGATACTTGTGGCAAGAAAGTCAAAGTGTTTTGACGTTAGAAAAATGTGATGTAACATTGACTTACCGTGTTGGATGGAGAAGGAACTGAAGAAAACAATTAACTTGTTGAAATTGGTTAATGTTTTGCTGTTAAAAACAGTACATTACAGATTATTAAGATGCTAAAATAAGAAATTATATAACTCATCAGCCATTGAATGCCTTCACCATATGACCCCCATGGATTTGAATTCACAATACATTTTGAGCCCTCTCATCTCCTTTGTACAACCACAAAGTATAGTGCTCTTACACACTGAGAGAGAGAGTCTTGGGTTTCAGCAGTTGTAACATGAAAGTTGTTATTTTGAACTTAATGGATTCATTACTGTTCTACTCACATTCAAGCCAAAGGCAATGTTTAGTCACTTCATTAAAATGGGACACAAACGGACAGTCCTGTAGTTTTTTCTCCATTTGACTCTGAGAATTTCAGCTGGCATTGTCCTACTCGAGCTACACTAAAGATCCATTGTCTTTGAGATTCTCTACTCGAGAACAATGTTGATGTGAAATTATCACAACTCATGAGAGACATAAAGCTAAACAGTTAATATCTACAGATGAAGTCGGATGTTTACATACACTTAGGTTATTTTTTCAACCATTCCACAAATGTCTTGTTAACAAACTATAGTTTTTGCAAGTCGGTTAGGACATCTACTTTGTGCATGACACAAGTAATTTTCCCAACAATTGTTTACAGACAGATTATTTAACTTTTATAATTCACTGTATCACAATTCTAGTGGGTCAGAAGTTAACATACACTAAGTTGACGGTGCCTTTAATAACCTCTTGAAGCTAGGAGGCACTATTTTTATTTTTGGAAAAATAACGTTCCCAAAGTAAACTGCCTATTTCTCAGGACCAGATGCTAGAATATACATATTAATTTACAGCTTAGGATAGAAAACACTCTAAAGTCTCCAAAAACTGCAAAAATATTGTCTGTGAGTATAACAGAACTGATATGGCATGCAAAATCCTGAGAAAAATCCAATCAGGAAGTGACTCATTTTGAAACCCCTGTCTTTCTATGCATCCCTATTGCCCATTGAAAGGGATATCAACCAGATTCCTTTTTCTGTGGCTTCCTAAGGTGTCTAGAGCCTTTAGACGTAGTTTCAGGCCTTTATTTTGAAGAATGAGCGTAAACGTCCACATTGCGTAAGTGGTCAGTTGTTGGCTCTGCGATTTTTGCGCTAAACAGAGAGGTAGCCATTTTTCCTCCCGGTCCTAGTGAAAGGCCAACTGTCCCGGTTGATATATTATCGAATAGATATTTGAAAAACACCTTGAGGATTGATTATAGAAAACGTTTGCCATGTTTCTGTCGATATTATGGATATCATTTGGAATTTTTGTCTGTGTTGTCGTTCCGGTGGATTCCTAGGCATAACGCATCAAACTAACGGAGGTATTTGGATATAAAAAATATCTTTATGGAAAAAAAGGAACATTTGCTGTCTAACTGGGAGTCTCGTGAGTGAAAACATCCAAAGCTCATCAAAGGTAAAATATTAATTTGATTGCTTTTCTGATTTCCGTGACCAAGTTACCTGTCGCTAGGTGTACATAATGTTTTGTTAGTATATCGATAAACTTACACAAACGCTTGTATTGTTTTCGCTGTAAAGCATAATTTCAAAATCTGAGACAACAGGGTGATTAACAAAAGGCTAAGCTGTGTTTCGCTATATTTCAATTGTGATTTCATGAATATGAATATTTTCTAGTAAGATTATTTGACCGTTGCGCTATGTTATTTAGCGTTATTTCATTGCGTTCATCTGTACTAACAATAGTACATCATGGGAAAATCAAAAGTATAAACACCATGGGACCACGCATGTTCATCTGTACAACAATACCACACCATGGGACCAGGAAGGAGACGCGTTCTGTCTCCTAGAGATGAATGTACTTTGGTGCAAAAAGTGCAAATCAATACCAGAACAACAAATCAAATCAAATTTTATTTGTCACATACACATGGTTAGCAGATGTTAATGCGAGTGTAGCGAAATGCTTGTGCTTCTAGTTCCGACAATGCAGTAATAACCAACAAGTAATCTAACTAACAATTCCAAAACTACTGTCTTATACACAGTGTAAGGGGATAAAGAATAT
The DNA here is from genome assembly GCF_018296145.1 of Oncorhynchus tshawytscha. Lineage (NCBI taxonomy): Eukaryota > Metazoa > Chordata > Actinopteri > Salmoniformes > Salmonidae > Oncorhynchus > Oncorhynchus tshawytscha. Next base: position 69,166,157 of record NC_056430.1, on the reverse strand, counting down.
GTACATAAGGATATATGAATGAGTGATGGTACAGAGCAGCATAGGCAAGATACAGTAGATGGTATCGAGTACAGTATATACATATGAGATGAGTATGTAAACAAAGTGGCATAGTTAAAGTGGCTAGTGATACATGTATTACATAAGGATGCAGTCGATGATATAGAGTACAGTATATACGTATGCATATGAGATGAATAATGTAGGGTAAGTAACATTATATAACGTAGCATTGTTTAAAGTGGCTAGTGATATATTTACATCATTTCCCATCAATTCCCATTATTAAAGTGGCTGGAGTTGAGTCAGTGTCAGTGTAAGCAAAGGACCTTGTGAAGATGCTGGAGGAAAGTCATATGTCGCCATATCCTGAAAGGCCACTCAGCAAGGAAGAAGCCACTGCTCAAAAACTGCCATTAAAAAGCCAGACTATGGTTTGCAACTGCACGTGGGGACAAAGATCGTACTTTTGCAGAAATATACTCTGGTCTGATGAAACAAAAATAGAACTGTTTGGCCATAATGACCATCATTATGTTTGAAGGAAAAAGTGGGAGGCTTGCAAGCCAAAGAACACCATCCCAACCGTGAAGGACAGGGTGGCAGCATCAGGTTGTGGGGATGCTTTGCTGTAGGAGGGACTGGTGCACTTCACTAAATAGATGGCATCGTGAGGGAGGAAAATTATGTGGATGTATTGAAGCAACATCTCAAGACATCAGTCAGGAAGTTAAAGCTTGGTTGCAAATGGGTCTTCCAAATGGGTAATGACCCAAAGCATACTTCCAAAGTTGTGACAAAGTGGTTAAGGACAACACAGTCAAGGTATTGTATTGGCCATCACAAAGCCCTGTCCTCAATCCTATAGAAAATGTGTGGGCAGAACTGAAAAAGCATGTGCGAGCAAGGAGGCCTACAAACCTGACTCAGTTACACCAGCTCTGTCAGGGGGAATGGGCCAAAATTCACCACAACTTATTGTGGGAAGCTTGTGGAAGGCTACCCAAAATGTTTGACCCAAGTAAATGATTTAAAGGCAATGCTACCAAATACTAATTGAGTGTATGTAAACTTCTGACCCAATGGGAATTTGATGAAAGAAATAAAAGCTGAAATAAACAATTCTCTCTACTATTATTCTGACATTTCACATTCTTAAAATAAAGTGGTGATCCTAACTGACCCAAGACAGGGAATTGTTACTAGGTTTAAATGTCAGGAATTGTGAAAAACTTAGTTGAATTGAATTTGGCTAAGGTGTATGTAAACTTCCGACTTCAACTGTATATGTAGAGAGGGATCTGTTGTCTTCAAAATTCTAAATAACTTTGCTAATATGCTCAATATATGAGTAAACAGCATTACAGTGGCTTGCTTGAGGCTCTTTACTGAATAACTCTGATTATTTAAAATAACCACAACTCTCAGCTTATGAAATATTGAGAATGACATGAAAAAGTGTACTTCTGTCTACGCAGAGTTCATTATGTCTCCGACGATTCCACCTTTTCCTATATGTCAGGGAGAAAGGAATGCATTGACATTCCCAGTTCCAACACATTAGTAAACGGCTCACGCCATCTGTGCCCAAATCCAATAAAATACCTTTCAGGGGAATGCGTGTTGATATGCCATGGCTCCCAGTTTTCCAGAGGCACTGCGCTTCCAAAGCCTTTCTCCCCATGTTCCTGGCATGGTTTGCGGATGTGCATGAAGCCGCCACTGACAGAAAGTTGGTGTATGGAAGTGGGGTGGTTTCATATCTCTCTCTGAGAGAATTACTCTCAGACTATCAGATTGGATTGTAGAATTGTTTTGGGGGGTGTAAGGCTGTGTTAGTCCATAGACATGCTAGCTAACTCCGCCCTTGATGTTGTCTCGATGTTGTCTCCAAAGTCTAAATTTAATGAATTAAGTTTATCCTTCTCTGAAGCTTCTGATCATTAAAATAAACATATATTGTGTGTTGTCAAGATGCGTCTCAAGAACATCAAATGTGTCTGAGCTTGTAAAGAGACTTCTAAGAATGTACATTGATGTGCGTAGCACTGGAGAAATATAGAGTGGGTTTAAGGTCATTTTCAACTCTGGATGGAGATATTATTTTGTGATATTTAATGCATTAACACAATATTCACTCTTTGAAATTGTCAAAGGAGTAAAGGGGAAGGGATTAACTACTCAGAGAGGATGTAAATGTGGTTTAATGTGCGAGAGGAAAGCAAGGAGTTGGAGGACACCCTCGGGTGGTTGGCAGAGACTAACAGGAGGAGATGAGTCTGTAACCAGCATGATAGAGCGGAGAAATTAAAAAATGTGAAGAAGTGCACAAGTATCATATGCATAGGAGTGATAGGAGGCAACTGGGAAAGGCAGCGAGATGGCCCAGAGAGTGGGCGTCGAGTGAGAAAAGACAGAGGGCTGAGAACAGAGCTCTGGGGTACGCCAGTGTACTGAGGTTAATGAACAGAGCAATACTCTCCAGGAGGCCATAGGAAGTGAATGCCATTGGAAGAGTGTAGAGGAGAGCAGGCATGCATATAGCTAACTGGCGGGTTCAGAGATCTGCACCACAGTGGGATGTTGAGAGCAAAAAACAAAAATAGTAATTTTTTAGGTTTTCAAAAGGAACGGTAATATGATTGTACTGTATACCCTTATATGTTCAAAGACATAGGGGTCAATCTCACTCTTGGATATTTCCCCCCAGTAGTAAAGTGATGAATGGCAATTAAATCACTGAGATTTCATGACACTGCATGTAAGTTCATCCACAACAACAGCAGCAACAAAGGGATGAAATCATTCTTTATATTAGTGTTTCACACACAGTCATCAGTAGGACCTTTTTTGCCACAGTTCTGGACTCTATCTCCTCGTGTGGGGATTTGCTGCTGTAATATATATGCACTGAATGTGTGAAGAAATTAAGGAGCATTTGTAAATGAGCCCTAAAAGACATTTCTTGTTTACTCTGCATGTTCACACAGTGAGTTCATATTGTCATGCTAACATTCAAGCTACATTTAATTTTGCTGTGGTTAAATGTGAGATCAAGTCACCCAGGGTGAGCGATATGAATTGGGTCCCTGTTGAAACTGTACTCATCTCTTTCTGTCACATTTAACTCATAAATAGTGGTTGGGGAAAGTATTGACCCCCTTGGCATTTTTCCTATTTTGTTGCCTTACAACCTAGAATTAAAATATACCTTTTGGGGGTTTGTATCATTTGATTTACACAACATGCCTACCACTTTGAAGACGCAAAATATGTTTTATTGTGAAACAAACAAGAAATAAAACAAAAAACAGAAAACTTGAGCGTGCATAACTATTCACCCCCCAAAGACAATACTTTGTAGAGCCATCTTTGCAGCAATTACAACTGCAAGTCTCTTAGGGTATGTCTCGATAAGCTTGGCACATCTAGCCACTGGGATTTCTGACCATTCTTCAAGGCAAAACTGCTCCTGCTCCTTCAAGTTGGATGGGTTCCTGCTGGTGTACAGCTATCTTTAAGCCGTTCCATAGATTCTCAATTGGATTGAGGTTGAGGCTTTGACTAGGCTATTCCAAGACATTTCAATTTTTCCCCTTAAACCACTTGAGTGTTGCTTTAGCAGTGTGCTTAGGGTCATTGTCCTGCTGGAAGGTCAACCTCCATCCCAGTCTCAAATCTCTGGAAGATTGAAACAGGTTTCCCTCAAGAATTTCCCTGTATTTTGCGCCATCCATCATTCCTTCAATTCTGACCAGTTTCCCAGTCCCTGCCGATGGAAAAACATCCCCACAGCATGATGCTGCCACCACCATGCTTCAATGTGGGATGTGGTTCTCAAGGGTGATGAGAGATGTTGGGTTTGCTCCAGACATAGCGTTTTCCATGATGGCCAAAAAGCTCATTTTTAGTTTCATCTGAGCAGAGTACCTTCTTTCTTATGTTTGGGGTGTCTCCCACATGTTCGATAATTTTTATTATTTAATCAATGGCTTTTTCTGGCCACTCTTCTGTAAAGCCCAGCTCTATGCAGTGTACGGCTTAAAGTGGTCCTATAGACAGATAATCCAATCTCCATTATATCAGGGTTATCTTTGGTTTCTTTGTTGCCTCTCTGATTAATGCCCTCCATGCCTGGTCCGTGAGTTTTGGTGGGCGGCCCTCTCTTGGCATGTTTGTTGTGGTGCAATATTCTTAAAATATTTTAATGATGGATTTATTCGTGCTCTGTGGGATGTTCAAAGTTTGGGATATTTTTTATAACCTAACCCTGATCTGTACTTCTCCCCAACTTTGTCCTTGACCTGTTTGGAGAGCTCTTTGGTCTTCATGGTGCCGCTTGCTTGGTGGTACCCCTTGCTTAGTGGTGTTGCAGACTCTGGGGCCTTACAGAACAGGTGTATATATACTGAGATCATGTGACACTTAGATTAAACACAGGTGGACATTATTGAACTAATTATGTGACTTCTGAAGGTAATTGGTTGCACCAGATCTTATTTAGGGGATTCATAGCAAAGGTAGTGAATACATCAAATCAAAGTTTATTTGTCACATGCGCCAAATACAACAGGTGTAGACCTTACAGTGAAATGCTTACCTACAGGCTCTAACCAATAGTGCAAAAAGGTGTTAGGTGAACAATAGGTAAGTAAAGAAATAAAACAACAGCGAGGCTATAAAAGTAGCGAGGCTACATACAGACACCGGTTAGTCATGCTGATTGAGGTAGTATGTACATGTAGATATGGTTAAAGTGACTATGCATATATGATGAACAGAGAGCAGCAGTAGCGTAAAAGAGGGGTTGGCGGGTGGTGGGTGGTGGGAGCACTGTTTGGTCGGCCCAATTGAGGTAGTATGTACATGATGTATATTTAAAGTGACTATGCATATATGATAAACATTTAGTAGCAGCAGGGTAAAAAGACGGGTTGGATGGGTACACGTTGCAAATAGTCCGGGTAGCCATTTGATGACCTGTTCAGGAGTCTTATGGCTTGGGAGTAAAAACTGTTGAGAAGCCTTTTTGTCCTAGACTTGGCACTCCGGTACCGCTTGCCATGCGGTAGTAGAGAGAACAGTCGATGACTGGGGTGGCTGGGATCTTTGACGATTTTTAGGGACTTCCTCTGACACCGCCTGGTGTAGAGGTCCTGGATGGCAGGCAATTTAGCCCCAGTGATGTACTGGGCTGTACGCACTACCCTCTGTAGTGCCTTGCGGTCAGAGGCCGAGCAATTGCCATCCCAGGCAGTGATGCAACCAGTCAGGATTCTCTCGATGTTGCAGCTGTAGAACCTTTTGAGGATCTCAGGACCCATGCAAAATCTTTTTAGTTTCCTGAGGGGGAATAGGCTTTGTCGTGCCCTCTTCACGACTGTCTTGGTGTGTTTGGACCATTCTAATTTGTTGTTGATGTGGACACCGAGGAACTTGAAGCTCTCAACATGCTCCACTACAGCCCCGTCGATGAGAATGGGGACGTGCTCGGTCCTCCTTTTCCTGTAGTCCACAATCATCTCCTTAGTCTTGGTTACGTTGAGGGATAGGTTGTTATTCTTGCACCACACGGCCAGGTCTCTGACCTCCTCCCTATAGGCTGTCTCATCGTTGTCTGTGATCAGGCCTACCACTGTTGTGTCGTCTGCAAACTTAATGATGTTGTTGGAGTCGTGCCTGGCCATGCACCACTTTTCCATTCAGAAAATAAATAAATAAAATTGAAACAAGTTATTTTTTAAATTTCACTTCACCAATTTGGACTTTTTTGTGTATGTCCATTACATGAAATCCAAATAAAAATGCATTTAATTACAGGTTGCAATGCAAAATTTTTTAAAAAAATGCCACTGAGGATGAATACTTTTGCAAGACACTGTAACAATAGACTGGGAAACAAAAGAAAAGAAAAAACACAGTCCGGCAAGATGGACAATGTTTTCTCACCCCTTCTTCTGCTCGGTTGCCAAAACAGAGATAGTTACCAAATTGTTGAAGCATGAAGTGCTCAGGGCTAAGTTCAACCTTTTCACTCTAGAATGGGGAGAGATATCTGTTGAATTCTTCATTGTTTATAGGCCTAGTCAGTGAGGAGATTAACTGGGAGCAATCTTGCTTGGTGGAACAAGGGAGAGCCACAGGGGTGAGAAAATAATTTACTCTCCAGGCAAATCGCCCCATTGTTCCTACCAGCAAAATATTCTGCACAAATAGACCTACTTTTTAGAAAATTAATTGGTCATCAAATGGTCATAAATATATGATATTTGTTCAATGTAACATTTTTATCAGGGCATATTATATTATTGGTCATAATCTTCACAATCTTAAAATGACATTCATTATTTATTTTCCTTTTAAACAGGCACTGATGCAAAGTTAGAGACGGTGCAATGAGGTATGATATCACCATCAACGTCCACATTGAGATGAGAAAATGATCAACGCAAATAACTAAATCACAGAGTGGAACATATCCCTTAAACCTCCTGTGGGACAGGTGTTAGCTTGAGTGACAAGTCACAATTATACACTGACGAACAAGGGACACTCACCCAGAGTAGAGCTAATTAATTCCTGGGAGATATCAGATCAGGTGAAAAGGAATGAAAACCAAACCTAAAATACATTTTATTCTGTGAAAGTCAGTCACAGTCAGTCACAGTCAGATGTTAATCACAGTGTTGAATGTGTTTTAGTGGCAACAGAACCTAGACGTTACTCTAAAACTCTTCAATCTAATTGAAATACCTGCAGCCTTCATCACACTTTTGTTGCCTTCTGAATTCTACAAAAACCAGCAAGGTTGTCTCAGGTTGCGATCGCACTCATTGTGATGCAACCAATTCCTATTGATGTCAGCTGACTTGGAAGTGTCGCAGACTCACAGTCACACTTAAGACGCTCCTGTCTTTCTGTCTCGTACACTTGGAAAGCAGGTAATTGACAGCTGATGGGTCTAGCTAAGTCATGTTAAGAACGCTCCACATGTAACTGCATTCTTCCTCCTCTTCTGAGGAGGAGTAGCGAGAAGGATCGGAGGACCAATGCGCAGCGTGGTAAGTGTCCATAAAGTTTATTTTAAGACATAAACTAAACACTATGAAATAAAAAACAATAAACGTGAACATGAACGAAAACCGAAACAGTACTGTGTGGCAACAAACACTCACACGGAAAGGAACACCATCCAAAAGTGAAACCCAGGCTACCTAAGTATGATTCTCAATCAGAGACAACTAACGACACCTGCCTCTGATTGAGAACAATACTAGGCTGAACTCAAAACCCCAACATAGAAAAACACACAGACTGCCCACCTCAACTCACGCCCTGACCATACTAAATAAAGACAAAACAAAGGAAACAAAGGTCAGAACGTGACACCACATCCTAGTAATGAGGTACATGAGAGGGATTGTGTCCTTCATTTGACTTTAACACAAAAGTATTTGAACAAAACTGTTTTGATTCTGTCTGGGTTTTTCTTTGTTTCTTCTACTTTGAGGCTAAACAGTAGCAAGTGTCTCAGAAAGGTCTCTTAAGGTGTTCTTTTTCATTGCCTTTCATCTATTTACCCGTCTGGTTGAATGTACACAATGTGTTTTCAGTGTACCTTTCTTTGCTGTGTTTCCAGACTAGAAAACCAGTGACATTTAAATTAGGCGATCGTGAGAGATTGAATGGCTGTTTTGTGGATAGTATGGGCTTTTTGGTAATGCCATTGACATAAATCTCTGATCCACATCAAAAAGAGAATAATCTATCCGTCATACTGCATAATACACCCTTAGTTATAATAGGTGGAAGTGTTGAGTGCTGTTATAATGTAATGGACATTTAAATAACTAAACAAACTCAACCCTCATCACCACATCTCTGGTTACGCAACCCTAATTATTCAAATAATTACATTACACATCATTACACTTGGTAATTGGAATCCAACCGGGCATCTACAGTACAACAGATTCTGCTTTGTGGAAGTAAATAAAAACAAACGATAAAAAAAACGAAAAAACTATGTCAGATTACTGTATCTTGGCTAATCATTGATGGAGCCTGCTTAAGAATGTATGATGATAGAGGAGAGTCCCAGATGGTTTCTTTGTGAAATGGTGATTGTCTGTGACGTATGTAGTCAGATGAGGATACACACTAAGTGGTTTCCAAATATCTCATTGGCTCTTACATTTATGTCATGTTTGTATAAAGGGTTCTGGAGACAGGCGCAGGAATTGCATAATAGGGTTTTTTATTGACCCAAATTACGGCGTGCCGTCTAAGGCACGGGGACGAAGACCAAACAAACACTAAACAAAACACAGGGTAGAAACCCAAAACAAAAGAGCGAGGAGTACCTCGAATAAATAACACTCGCGCACAATGATTAACACAGGGGACGAGACCTGTAATCATCTGCTTACTCCACAATGACACGATAGCCAAAACACGCAGCACAGGTACTCACACTGACCAACGGACATTGTAACAATAATCGACAGCCCAATGGAAACCAGAGGGCACACTTATACAAGTACTAGTCAGTGGAAACAGGGGACAGGTGTGCGTAATGAAAGTTCCGGAGGGATCCGTGGCAATTTAGATGTCAAGGACTAATGACTGAAGGTGATTTAGCTGCAGGCTCTTGAGTAACTAACACTCCCTCACCACCGTTGGTTATTTTAATATCAAATCTATACACTCAGACTTTCTTTAGTATTTGGAGTATTCGTTAAGGTATAGTCGTTAAGATGTTTTAATTATTCATAACGTGGCAAACACATGCAAAGAATATTGTTTGAAAATGACGTTGAAAGTGATGGAGTTGCCCTTTAACTTTGGATTTAATAAAGAGGCCAGTCGTCTTCCAGGTGGCTCGCCAAGTGTTTCTCCTCTTTTATTATCAAAGGCCAAAAGTACAGGGGGAAGAGAGAGAGAGAGAGAAAAGGGGAGATGGAGGAGGATAAGAATAATTATTTTGTTGGGGACACCATATGGCACACACCTAACACGAGTGAACATAAGGTGTATAAAAAACACGTTGTCATGATTTCATTTGTTTTACCGAGAGGTACTGGAGCTTGTTATGTTGTTAATGGTATCCACTCTGACTCTCTTTGCTCGCAGCGCTGTTTTAGCTGAAGAACAGTTGGAATGATCCATTTAGTACTTGAGGGTGGGTTCACAACCTCATTCCTCGTATAGTCCTGGACTCTCCCCATCAACCGCCCACTGTGGAGTGGTCAAGGTTTGCGGCCTTGGTCAGGGGTCTGTTTTCCTAGCCTCTGGTCCAGCAGAGTGAACCTGACCAATGGAAGGTTGCCAAATTGGATTTGTCTGAATACCCCTTTTGTGCGGTGCTGGGAGTTCAAAATAAAATAAATGACCAGGATGGTTCTGTTACCATGGAGTTCTGCTAGTCTCTGTATTGTGAAGTCTCAGAGGAATTTAAATTGCCTGAGCAGATGGGAGTTATGTAAATTTGTTGGGACTGAGAATCTAAGAATGGAGGTGGAGTTGGAGTCAAAATTACAGAGATTGTTTGTTTCTGAAATAGTTTTGTTACCTGCACATAGCCATTATAAATCGATGTTATGTGATTGGTAGCTGTCTTCAAGTGATAACATACACTTGGATGAACATAAGGTCATCCATCCCCTCTCTGGTAGGGATTTGAGAACCTTTATAACTCTGAAAACAACATGATTGAGACTCATTGTTAATAAGACTATATAAAACATTCAGTCTATTCTCTTAAGACTTAAGACTGTTGTTTCATTAAGCAACGTATTCATAGCTAATTACCTCAGAACACCTCACAAAACAACACGATTGCCATTCAAGTTTAATAAGACTGCCAATCAGATACTATTTTTAGGGCCATGTTACATGTCCTTAAACACTATTACTGTACTGCCTTTCACTTTGCATCAGCAGTTTCTGATCTGAATTTCACTTTCAGACTAAAGTTCAGCCCAGAAGCTGGTAGGAGCTTGTAGTCCGTCAGGCTTGATGAGGTGTCATTAGAGAGTGAGCTAGAATGATTGATATCTTCAAAGGGAAGTGTGGCGGTGAGAAAAGGCACCGTTTCCCCCTCAGACAGACGTCTGTATTAATAAAACATTAGTAGGAATAAATCACCAGCTCTGCCTGTGCCCTCAGAGGGACTTAATGATTGTTGTTTTACCTCACGTAGGTATACGTGTTTAGATGCAGTACTAGCACTTCTAAAAGTTTTCGAAGGAAAAGCTCCGGTGAACTTTACCCACGTGTCACATTTCAACAAACATCTGTTCCGTCCCTGATTGCTCGGCTACAACACTTCTTCTGTGTACAATTATTTTCCCTCCTACAGCAACTATTTCAAATACAGCCATCTGAAAAATCAATCATTTGTCAATGGTTTCTAAAACCATGGTCATTAATTTGGTTGTGAGTTTAATTATTATGGTGTTGGGGGAGACAATGTTTTGGCCATTACCTGGCGGTGATACTGCGGGAGCTTGTCGTTTTGTTTACCGGAAAGTCATCTGGAGGTAATTAGTAGTGCAAATATTTCCAATTTAATCTACATGCATTGTCCTGTCTTTGAATTGTGCCTTTGCATGATAAACAGGGTAGTAACGATGAGGAATTCAATTTTGTCCGCACAGCACCATTCTGAATCTAAAGCAGCTGAAACAATTAAAATGTGAAATTGTCTAAAACGTCTAATTCATGTGTAGGCTACATGTGTAGCCTAGCTATGTTTCCCATACATTACACAGGACCATTGTCTTTCCTCTATGGATAATGTGGACTGTGTGTCCTGTATGATAATGCTTTTAAAGTAATGATCAAGGTACTGTAATAGAGATCCATGTGATTCTAAAGCATTTAACCAAAGGCTACAATAGAAATGGACAGTGTGTACCCTCAAAACTCATGGGAGAACATATCTTGATCATCTAGGAACGTCATGCGAACGGCCACATTACATTGTAAAGAGGAATGACAAAAAAAACCTCTCTCCTCATCACTCCATTCATTTGGAGCATGTTATACTGTACAATTTTGTCAACATTTGTATTTATCAGGCCTCTCAAATCCTCGGTGACAGATAATGACTCCCACTGGTCTCTCTGAAAGGATGATCGTCATCAGAAGTTTATCACAGTGTAATGATGGGGATGAGAGTCGGTATGAGGCAGGGAGGAGAGAAGCCATAATAGAAAGAGATTAGAGTGGTGGCTATGGTGGCAGAGCTCACAGCTCACCGTAATGTAAAAAGGATAATGTTGGAGAGCTGCCACCATACATTAAATAAAGTGCAATCCTGTACTCACTCACTGAGTGGGTTAAAAAGGCAATCTTCATGAGGAGGGACCGTCGCAAACCCCCGTGTGGGAAAACAATGGGCCTCATTCAAATCCAACCCATTCGGAGGACCAATAAACCAAACACTCACTCATACACACACACACGCACAAACACACACACACACACACACAAACACAGACACAGACACAGACACACACACAATCTGAAAAGCCTTAAAATGGCATATAGCTTTGAGTTTTACCACGCCATTGAAAGGGAGGTGGGATGGTGGAGAGAGAGGGATGGTGGAGGAGAAGGGATGGTGGGAATAAGGACACCTGGCAATTGTACTGCTGGGAATTGGCAGGATAGGGATTTCCATATGGTGCCAGTCACTGTCAGTCACTTGGCTAGCGGAGGCTATTCACCCCTTGTCACAATGTAGCGATTCCATTGAGTTAAAACTAATAACAGCTGATATCTACAGTGCATTCCGAAAGTATTCAAACCCCTTGACTTTTTTCACATTTTGTTACATTACAGCCTTATTCTAAAATGGATTAAATAAACACATCTCATCAATCTACACAAAACCCCATAATGACAACGCGAACACAGGTTTTTATGTGTTAGCAAATTTATTACAAATAAAAAACAGAAATACCTTATCAAGTTCCTTGGTGCCAACATCACCAACGAACTAACATGGTCCAAACACACCAAGACAGTCGTGAAGAGGGCACAACAAAACCTATTCCCCCTCAGGAGACTGAAAAGATTTGGCATGGGTCCTCAGATCCTCAAACGATTTTATATCTGCGCCATCGAGAGCATCCTCGGGCATCCTGGGGGAACATCACCGGGGCCAAGCTTCCTGCCATCAAGGACCTCTATCCCAGGCGGTGTCAGAAAAATTGTCAAAGATTCGAGCCACCCTAGTCATAGACTGTTCTCTCTGCTACCACATGGCAAGCGGAACCAGAGCGCCAAGTCCAGGTCCAAAAGGCTCCTAAATAGATTTCTTCCCCCAACCCATAAGACTCCTGAACAGCTAAATGGCTTCCTCTCTGGAACGCTGATGCTACTATCTGTTATTATCTATGCATAGTCAATTCAATAACTCTACCTACATTTACATATTACCTCAATTACCTCGACACCGGTGTCCCCCTGTGTCCCCCGGTGTCCCCCGGTGTACCCCCTGTATATAGCCCCTCTATGTTATTTACTGCTCCTCTTTAATTATTTGTTATTCTTATCTACTACTATTTTTCTTTGGGAGGGGGGGGGGGTGTATTTTCTTGAAACTACATTGTTGGTTAAGGTCTTGGAAGTAAGCATTTCACAGTAAGGTCTACACCTGTTGTATTTGGCAAATAACATTTTATTTGATTTATTTACGCAATTATTCAGACCCTTTGATATGAGACTCAAAATTGAGGTCAGGTGCATCCTGTTTCCATTGATCATCCTTGACATGCTTCTACAACATGATTGGAGTGCACCTGTGGCAAATTCATTTAACTGGACATCATTTGAAAAGGCACACACCTGTTTATATAAGGTCCCACAGTTTACAATGCATGTCAGAGCGAAAATCAAGCTGTGAGTCGAAGGAATTGTCTCGAGGCACAGATCTGGGGTAGGGTACAAAGAAAATTCTGCAGTATTGAAAGTCCCGAAGATCACAGTGGCCTCCATCATTCTTAAATGGAAGAAGTTTGGAACCACCAAGACTCTTCCTAGAGTTGGCCGCTTGGCCAAACTGAGTAATCAAGGGATGTGACCAAGATCCCGATGGTCACTCTGACAGAGCTCCAGATTTACTCTGTGGAGATGGGAGAACCTTCCAGAAGGACAACCATCTCTTCAGCATTCCACCAATACAATTAAATGTATTTGTCACATACACATGTTTAGCGTATGTTATTGCGGGTGTAGCGAAATTCTACACCCGCAGTACATCTGGCCTTTATGGTAGAGTGACCAGATGGAAGCCAATCCTCAGTAAAAGGCACATGACAGCCCGCTTGGAGTTTGCGAAAGACTCTCAAACCATGCATTCAACATTCTCTTGTTTGATGAAACCAAGATTGAACTCTTTGGCCTGAATGCAAAGTGTCATATCTAGAGGAAACCTGGCACCATCCCTACGGTCAAGCATGGTGGTGGCAGCATATTGCTCTGGGGATGTTTTTCAGCGGAAGAGACTGGGTGACTGGTCAGGATCAAGGGAACAATGAACAGAGAAAAGTACAGAGAGATCCTTGATGAAAATTTGCTCCAGAGTGCTCAGGACATTAGACTGGGGTGAAGGTTCACCTTCCAACAGGACAAAAACCCTAAGCACGCAGCCAAGACAACACAGGAGTAGCTTCGGGACAAGTCTCTGAATGTCCGTGAATGGCCCAGCCAGAGCCCGGACTTTAACCCAATAGGAAATCTCTGGAGAGACCTGAAAATAGATGTGCAGCGATGCTACCCATTCAACCTGATAGAGCTTGAGAGGATCTGCAGACAAGAATGAGAGAAACTCCCCAAATACAGTAGTTCCAAGCTTATAGCGTCATACCCAAGAAGACTTGAGGCTGCAATCACTGCCAAAGGTGCTTCAACAAAGAACTAAGCAAATGGTATGAATACTTATGTAATGTGATATCCGTTTTTATTTATTACATTTGCAAAAATGTCTAAAAACCAGTTATTACTTTGCCATTATGGGGTATTGTGTGTAGATTGATGAGGGAAAAAACTATTTAATCAATATTAGAATAAGGCTGTACCATAACACAGTGTGGAAAGAGCCAAAGGGTCTGAATACTTTCCGAATGCACTGTATATACTGTACCATGATTTGGGGCCATGAATGTTTCCTGACCACAAAAAAATGCAGCGTCTGCTGTGGTTTGATCTGTAAAATACTATCCACGTCGCTGTGAACACATGGCAATTCCCACTAACTATACAGAGCCATCAGAGTATTGCTGTGTCATGAACATTCACATTTATGCTGGAAAAATTGACTTCTCACTCTCCAAATGGAAAAGTCTAGGCCTAGTATATCTCTACTGGGGATGGTGAGAACAGCTTGTTGGACACACACACACGTACACACACCAGGGTCCAGTCTATCAGGCCAGTGTCCCCACAGCGATGCTCTATTCTCTCTAGGCTCCTTATCTGAGATGACATCATGCAGTAGATTTGGCACGGCCACAGAGAAGTGTCCCTCACTGTGGGATAAAGAGTGGTGTAGATGAACCTCAATCCACAAAGGAGTTCCTTACTGAGCATCAATAAAGCAGTTTAAAAGGTCTCTCTTGAGGCTTATAAGGTATTTCTTTGGAATATAGGCAGACATTTTACACCGTACTCTAATACGTTGTTTAGTTGTCGTGTTAAGCAGACATTTTATACTGTTAACTTTAAGTGTCAAGGCAACATAAGAGGCCTGTTTACTATTTTGTTCATACAGCAATTTCTTTAAAGGGCAAATGGGATTGGGTTGAGTAAACGCATGTCATTATGCAGTAGTGAGTCAACAGTTTACTGTGGAGGGGCTCCTTGGTGAGCTAACATCACATGACATCACGTAATACAAGAGCCAGAGCAAGATCCTCTAATTAATCTTGACATGTTGTATCAACATGGCTGTGCCTCTTTGACTCTATCTCTCTCTCTTGCTCTCTCTCACACTCTCTCACTCACTCTCTCTCTCTCTCTCACACACACCACACACACACACACACACACACACACACACACACACACACACACACACACACACACACACACACACACACACACACACACACACACACAAATGCAGATCACACAAACACACATGCGTGATATGATGACACACACACACTAGCTCCCACATACAGACTCACACACACACAAATTAACGCAGGCACATATGCACACATGCACAGACACACACACACACACACACAAATGCAGGTCACACAAACACACATGTGCGATACGATGACACACACACTCACTAGCTCCCACATACAGACTCACACACACACAAATGAACGCAGGCACATACGCACATACGCACACACACACGCACACACACACACACACACACACACACACACACACACACACACACACACACACACACACACACACACACACACACACACACAGCACTGCATGCAAGCACCAACACACACACACACACACACCTTCTGTGTGCTGCTAAGGAATGATGGAATTACATTCAATTTGACCGACTGCTGGACTGTGAGTGTCCGTTAGCCTTGGACATCTTTCTAGCCCACAGTGAAATGTGATGGATGGATGGATGGATAGGGGAGCAATGCGGGACATATGGAAATACCCAATAAGAAATTCTATGTCTGGGCCTTTGTTTCACAAACTCACTCAAGGCGAATTGCCTACAAAACAAAATCTCAGCTTCTATTAGGGATGGGAAAAAACAACCTCAATGAGGTTCCCGATTGTTTTCAAAACAGAAAACAGAATCAGGAATCAATCTGGATTTTATCGACTGTGAATCATTTTATAGACTGCAAACCATCTCCTCTTTCCCAAACTGCTCCTTAGGGGTCATTTGTAAAGATTCACTGGCTAAGCAAATACATCGAGATGCAGCTGTGTTAAGAGACATCTGTCCCTCATTTGTAGCCAGAAACAGTACGGATGGTCACCCATGGCGATGAGCGGGGTGGTGTCTGTGATGGCAAGCGGTGGACATTAGGTTTGACAAAGTGGGTCATTGTTTGTGACGAAGTGGCAGCCGGTTGGTCACCATATTTGCCAACACCATGAGTCAGTTAGATCCATTCAGGAAAATTGATCTGGAGAGTGTGGTGTATTATATGTATGTGTGTGTGTTGTTGTGGTGGTAGAGAGAGAGAGAGAGAGAGAGAGAGAGAGAGAGAGAGAGAGAGAGAATACTGCTAATGTCAATGTACACTTGCATACATGTGTCAATGGGAAACTCAGAGTGTGTGAGTTGTGTCCACCTCTTCCATGAGAGCTGGCTTAATGAGCCTACGGTAGTCTTCACATGGCAGGCTGAGGTTGAAAGGGTGACGTGTGTTATCCGTCTTCTAAAAGGCCAAGGTCGCCAGAAGAACCCTTGACAAGCACTTCTTGGTCGCCTTATCTTTCACATTTCAGATAAAAGGCTCATGCCTCTGTGTTAATCATGAAACCTCAGAAAGAGATTTTAACTTTTTAATTGACCAGATAACCTTTGGTGAAGAGATGTGCAGACGAGCTATATCATACAAAGCACGTAAGGAAACTGTTGATGGGTCTTGGTTTGGGTGTAGGTAATCAAATCAAATCAAATCAACGTTTATTTGTCATGTGCGCCTATTAAAACAGGTGTAGACCTTACAGTGAAATGCTTACTTACAGGCTGTAACCAACAGTGCAAAAAAGGTACTAGATGAACAATAGGTAAGTAAAGAAATTAATACAACAGTAAAAAGACAGTGAAAAATAACAGTAGCTAGGCTATATACAGTAGTGAGGCTATAACAGTAGCGAGGCTATATACAGTAGCAAGGCTATATACAGTATCGAGGCTATAACAGTAGCTAGGCTATATACAGGTACCGGTTAGTCGGGCTGATTGAGGTAGTGTGTACATGTAGATATGGTAAGGGTTGCGGGTGGTGGGTGGCGAGACACAACGCAGATAGTCCGGTTAGCCAATGTGCGGGTGCACTGGTTGGTCGGGCCAACTGAGGTAGTATGTACATGAATGTATGATTTTAAAGTGACTATGCATATATGATAAACAGAGAGTAGCCGCAGCATAAAAGAGGGGTTGGGGGGGCACACAATGCAAATAGTCTGGGTAGCCATTTGATTACAGCTATACAAATAGTCCGGGTAGCCATTTGATTGTTCAGGAGTCTTATGGCTTGGGGGTAAAAACTGTTGAGAAGCCTTTTTGTCCTAGACTTGGCACTCCGGTACTGCTTGCCATGCAGTAGTAGAGAGAACAGTCTATGACTGGGGTGGCTGGGGTCTTTTATGGCATTCCTGTGACACCGCCTGGTATAGAGCACCTAGATGGCAGGCAGCTTAGCCCCAGTGATGTACTGGGCCGTATGCACTACCCTCTGTAGTGCCTTGCGGTCGGGGGCCGAGCAATTGCCATACAAGGCAGTGATGCAACCAGTCAGGATTCTCTCAATGTTGCAGCTGTAGAACCTTTTGAGGATCTCAAGACCCATGCCAAATCTTTTTAGTTTCCTGAGGGA
This sequence comes from Oncorhynchus tshawytscha, assembly GCF_018296145.1. Lineage (NCBI taxonomy): Eukaryota > Metazoa > Chordata > Actinopteri > Salmoniformes > Salmonidae > Oncorhynchus > Oncorhynchus tshawytscha. The sequence continues at coordinate 69,148,596 of NC_056430.1, read as the reverse complement.
GAATAGGCTTTGTCGTGCCCTCTTCACTACTGTCTTGGTGTGTTTGGACAATTCTAGTTTGTTGTTGATGTGGACACCAAGGAACTTGAATCTCTTAACTTGCTCCACTTCAGCCCCATCGATGAGAATGACCTCTGACCTCTTCCCTCTTCCCTATAGGTTGACTCATCGTTGTCAGTGATCAGGCCTACCACTGTTGTGTCACCTGCAAACTTAATGATGGTGTTGGATTCGTGCCTGGTCATGCAGTCGTGGGTGAACAGGGAGTACCTGAGGGGACTGAGCACGCAGCCCTGGGAGGCTCCAGTGTTGAGTATCAGCGTGGCAGATGTGTTGATACCTACCCTCACCTGGGGGCGGCCCGTCAGAAAGTCCAGGATCTAGTTGAGGAGGGAGCTGTTTGGTCCCAGGATCCTTAGCTTAGTGATGAGCTTTGAGGGTGATATGGTGTTGAATGCTGAGCTGTAGTCAATGAATAGCATTATCACATAGGTGTTCTTTTTGTCCATGTGGGAAAGGGCAGTATAGTGTGCAATAGAGATTGCATCATCTGTGTATCTGTATGCAAATTGGAGTGGGTCTAGGGTTTCTGGGATAATGGTGTTGATGTGAGCCATTACCAGCCTTTCAAAGCACTTCATGGCTACGGACGTGAGTGCTATGGGTCTGTAGTCATTTAGCCAGGTTGCCTTTGTGTTCTTGGGCACAAGGACTATGGTGGTCTGCTTGAAACATGTTGGTATTACAGACTCAGTCAGGGACATGTTGAAAATGTCAGTGAAGACACCTGCCAGTTGGTCAGCACATGCCCTGATCACACGTCCTGGTAATCTGTCTGACCCCGCAGCCTTGTGAATGTTGATCTGTTTAAAGGTCTTACTCACGTCGGCTACGAAGAGCGTGATTACACAGTCGTCCAGAACAGCTGATGCTCTCATGCATGCGTCAGCGTTGCTGGCCTCGAAGTGAGCATAGAAGTGATTTAGCTCGTCTGGTAGGCTCGTGTCACTGGGCGGCCCGCGGCTGTGCTTCCCTTTGTAGTCTGTAATAGTTTGCAAGCCCTGCCACATAAGACGAGCATCGGAGCCGGTATAGTACGATTCAATCTTTGCCTTGTATTGATGCTTTGCCTGTTTGATGGTTCGTCACAGGGCATAGCAAGATTTCTTGTAAGCTTCCTAGTTAGAATCCCGCACCTTGAAAGCGGCAGCTCTACCTTTTAGCTCAGTGCAAATGTTGCCTCCATGGCTTCTAGTTGTGGAATTTAGGTACAGTCATTGTGGGGATGACGTCCTCGATGCACTTATTGATAAAGCCAGTGACTGATGTGGTGTACTCCTCAATGCCATCGGAAGAATCCAGGAACAGTTCCAGTCTCGTGCTGGTGATTCCTGCTTTAATTTTTGCTTGTAAGCAGGATTCAGGAGGACATAATATTGGGCAGATTTACCAAATGGAGGGCAAGGGAGAGCTTTGTACGCATCTCTGTGTGTGTAGTACAGGTGATCTAGAATTGTTTTCACCTCTGGTTAAACATTTAACATGTTGATAGAAATTAAGTAGAACTGATTTAAGTTTCCCTGCATTAAAGTCTCCGGCCACTAGGAGCGCCGCCTCTGGGTGAGCAGTTTCCTGTTTGCTTATTTCTTTATATAGCTGACTGAGTGCGGTCTTAGTGCCAGCATCTGTCTTTGTTGGTAAATAAACAGCCACCAAAAGTATAGCTGAAAGCTCTCTAGGCAAATAGTATGTCTGCATTTTATCACAAATACTCAACTTCAGGCGAGCAAAATCTAGAGACTTCCTTAGATTTCGTGCACCAGCAGCTGATGTTTTCAAATATGCACAGACCGCCCCACCACGTCTTACCAGAGTGTGCTGTTCTATCTTGCCGGTGCAGCGTATATCCTGCTAGCTGAAAATCCATGGCATCATTCAGCCAGGATTCCTTGAAACATAAGATAATACAGTTTTTGATGTCCCGTTGGTAGGATATTTGTGATCGTACCTTGTCTAATTTATTGTCCAATGATTGCACGTTGGCGAGTAATAGTGACGGTAACGGCAGCTTTCTCACTCGCCTTCTGCGGATCCTTACGAGGCACCCCGCTCTGTGTCCTCTGTACCTGCGTCTCTTCCTCTTGCAAATAACTGGGATGTTGGCCTTGTCGGGTGTTCGGAGAATGTCCTGTGCGTCCTGCTTGTTGAAGAAAAAATCTTTGTCTAATCCGAGGTGAGTGATCACTGTCCTGTTATCCAGAAGCTCTTTTTTGCCGTAAGGTACGGTTGCAGAAACATTAAGTACAAAATAAGTTACAAATAACGCGAAAAACCCCCACATAATAGCACATTTGGTTGGGCGCACGTAAAACTGCTGCCATTTCTTCCAGCGCCAGAACCTTTTGGAATTGGTCAGATGCTCAATTAAATTCCAGATGCTCGATTAAGTCCATACATGGTACATTTGTGAAATCCTGATTTGTCTAAAAATAACCAGTGGAACAATGGAATCAGGATATTTTCCCACTTCTCAAAGTAAAGACCTGGGTCCATCTTTAATTGACCCCCATAGCTTATGAGGTTTCAAGGTCTTTACCAGATTAGTCTAAAAAGTTTGTTAAGATGTGCCTCTGCTGCCTCTTGCTCAAAGTAGTTTCTGTAATAATATTGTGAAGTGCATGGATGCACTGTGTTTTGAAAGCCAACTGGGGAGATGGTTGGTGCCCTGCCTTAATGTACCATATAGGAAACAAATAAAGGTTTTATGGTCTTATTATTTTAAACTCTGCCTGGTTTCACTGGCTGGTTTCATGGCTTTGGAATAAGGATGAGGTAGCCTTGCAAGCGGTTGCCTTGCCAAGCGTTATAGGATTATATAAAGTTAATATTTGACTGGTTGCAGGTTTTTTTGTCTCAGAAATGTAGTCATAGGAGGGGCATTTTTATTATTTTGCTGAATTTGACCAAAGTATGAAGAAGCAATGATAGCAAAAGCCAATGCTTCCTCACTCCAATATACTGTATAATCTACCAAGATTCTACTCTGCACTCCAACATTGAATAATTGGTAACGCAGTTTTGCTGTTATCAGTAATATGCCGTCTTAAATCCAACACTGATTTTGGTGGGTATTGCTAGGTTCTTTCAGTTTATGGGTAAATGAGAATACATATCTGCCATGCTGAGTGTTGTGCTTTTGCAGTTCGTTTCCTCCACGCCCCAGTGCTTCTGTTTAATTGATTCCCTCAATGTACATTCATTTATTTTGACTTCCGGCATTCCGGTTGAAACAACAGACAGGGATATTGCATCCCCTTCGTCAAACACAGTGAGGTACATGTAAAATGCATTTTAAAAAGGGACCATTTATAGTGTTACGCTTTACAAAAAAAGTAATTACTCAAATGTATTTAAACATCTCTTTTCTTCCATGTATCCTATTTCAACAAATCTTCCCTAAAGTGTAGATGATATTGTCTTAACAAGACTGTAATGGATTTAGAGTTATTGAGATCTGAAACTTCAGGCAGACAGAACCAACCTGGTTAGAACATCGTGCCTGTAACCCGGAAGGTGTAACCCCTTTCCCTTTCAGACCTGGGAACTGAACCGTTATTTGCATTTGCCCATCTGAAAATATCTGCAGTGGCAAGAACCAAATTCACCTTCCAGAGCCAAAGGCTGGAGCAGAAGAGATGGGAAAGACAACAAACAGGAATCCACTAAAGCAGCTTGTGCCAAGACAACGGGTCACCTTTTAAATGTTGATGATTATTGTATAATTAGGACGAGGTGACAATGCCAATTTTGTGTACGTGACTGCAGAGCCTTTTACACTCTACTGATGCACTGCACTTTCAGCACCATCTCCTGTTAGTAATATGATTGTTGTCAGGATAACTTGTTTGGTTTTAGTTGTTCAATAGATGACAAATATGAGAGCCTAATGATGTTGAAGGCAAGTCTTTTCAACCAGGGAGTTGTCTGAAATGTCTGAATTTTACAAGATAATCAAAGTATAATACAAAATGCCAACATTGTATTTCTTAACATTGCAGCAGGTGACACTGAATGAATGAAATCTCGTTATTAACAGCGTATCCAACACATCACAATGCTACCAGCTACCTGTACTCCACAGAAGAGCACCCACCCACTCTCAATTTACAGGCTGTAACCCATGACACTCTGAAGGCAAGGTGCCAGTTCTAATTCACTGCAGTCTGCAAACCGTCTGATTGGTTGAGAGAGAGAGCGAGAGAGAGAGAGAGAGAGAGAGAGAGAGAGAGAGAGAGAGAGAGAGAGAGAGAGAGAGAGAGCGAGAGAGAGAGAGAGAGAGCCCTGGGAACAAAGTCACTGAAGAAGGTGTTGATCTTGATGAGTGAGAAGTACAGCAATGTCCTAATTGAGCTGGCTTTGAGCCTCTGCGCGGCTAACTTACACCTGAACTGAATGCTGTCTGAAGGCATGTCAACACTATGCCCACACTCGTGTGCCTTCGCCAAAAGCGTTCAACCCCCATGTATTCCTTCCCTGATAGTGAGGACTTAGCTTGGAATGATGCGTTACCCTTAATGGATACATAGACACGTTGCCATAGCTGTCATTCTTCAATGTGATTGTGATGCTTTGACAGCTTTATTAACCTGCATGTTTGCCTGAGTTTCTTCTATTTATAGTCAATGTACCTTAGTAGAAGAGCAGGAGGAGAGGTAGTCAGAGGTGCAGAAATAGTCAGACATTGTACTGTAGGTACAGCAAGACAAGTTAGACTATTTGCTGTTTCTAACAAATGATTGAAAAAGAAACAAAGGGCATTAATAAGCTGTATAAAACTAGACTTCTTGGGTTATGAACAAGGCAATGCCAAGCGTTAGTTGTGTTGTTGTTGTGTTCTCGCTGTTGTCATGAATAAAAATGGCTGCTCATTTAAAAGTTATACATCTTCTTGGCATTTGTGGGATATCCCTGATGTTGGTCTATTCCAAATGGATGTTTTTTTTCTCTCAACATATCACTTTCTCTCCTTCTCTAGGTACAACATCAAAATCACACTTCGTGGAGTGCATCCATTGTATTAACAAAGCTTGTTGCGAATGGTGCATAACCCCCGCCATCTTCATCGGATTAAAGGGATTCTTTGGGATTTTAGCAACGAGGCCCTTTATCTACCCCTCCAGAGTCAGATGAACTGGTGGATACCATTGTTCTCTCTTTATGTCCAGTATGAAGGAAGTTAGAGGTAGTTTTGCCAGCCAATGCTAGCTAGCATTAGCGCAATGACTGGAAGTCTATAAGTATCTGCTAGCATGCTAGTGCCAAACTCCTAAAGTATCCATTTAAGAAAATAGGGATTCATGGAAAGCATTGACTGTGTCTGGAGTGCGTCTGACAAAGAGAATAAATGTGCTCCCTAATGTAATGATAACCCAAACCCAGTGGCCTTATCTCTGTAGCATGCTGAAAACCAAGTTGCACAACACACAGGCCCATGTGGACTGAATCACAGCCACTGGTGAGACTTAGTAGTCTTAATTTGCCTCCCTCAATAGGACATCCTTTATTTTCTAGTCCACACTTAGAGCTATAAAGTTGATTAGAGCCTCGCAATAACATGAGGCCTGATATTTAGGTATTTTGATGTGTCAATGGAGATAATACTTGTCGCAGGCATGTTATTTACATTTACATTACAGGTACTGTATATGAATTGTTCTAAAACACGAAAAATCACAGTCTTCTTTTATTTTTATTCAAAGCTTTATGTGTACTTTCAAAAATATTTCCCAAAATTTGGCAAGATGATTATAGAAAATTACATGTATTTTTCAAAGTACATATAAAGCTTGGAATAAAAATAAAGAAGACTGATTTTTCATGTTTTAGAACAATTCATATACAGTACCTGTAATCTTTCGTTATTCAACCCTAGTAAACCATACTTTCTCAAATTAGCATTTACGTTATTTTAGCGCCAATTGTTCTCGTCAGCAAAGTAGAAAATGTCCAAGCTTTTAATTATTACCTAACTTCTGAAATAGTCACGTTTTCGTTTTTTAAGTGCTCTATTGAGAATAAAGAAAATCTACTTAACGTATACACGTTGTCAGATCCTTCGGAGCCCAATCTTGTCAATAAACCCATGTTCCTCTCCTCTCCACTGCAGAAATCTCAGATAGAGAGAGGGAGAAGAAAGGAGCAGAGCTCTCACATTGTCTTTTATCATGTTCAATTTAATTGCTCAGTAAAACGTCTGATGATCAAAATTAGAACATGGGCCCATTTGGGTTTTTTCTTTTCCCCTCCAAGGTTGTGACCCTTTAGACTTCTAATTGGTTAATACATTAAGAGTCTCTCTAACACAGAAGCATTGCAACTTCACTAGATGAATGTTCAGTTAAAGTACTGTAAAGATACCTGAGGATCAAATTACCAACACTTTGCTAGACAATTCAAGCAACCTTCTGTATTAAGGAAATACATTTTTTAAAACGTTTATATGACCTTTAGTGCTCATAGGCCTACAGTTTGGGTAAACCCCTATCTCCATAGCTCAATGGCGTATGCATATACAGTATACAGTTCAGCTAACCCTACTTTTATTTTGATGCTGTTGTGATGGATCATATATTGAACCTTGGTCATCCGCATGACTCAAGAGCAGATTGTCTAGCCTTGAGCTCTAGGGGCTAACTAATTGGTCTTTACTGGCTGTCCCCACTACACTGTAGGTATAACTGACCTCAAATCTCATCAAATCACCATAGCTCTTTCTGTGAACCTCCATGGTGATCGCCCTACAACCCCGCGAGCGTATCCCAGGCCCAGTCCGCTTTTCTGGGGTGACTCATCGGATGTGCCCTGTGAGGTCGCTGGATGACCATGGATTTCTGAATTAATCATACTATGCAACGGATGGCAGTTATATTTCTTAGGGCTGCCTGAGACAGGGTGATGCCGACTGTATGTAAATGACCCATGCCAGACTTGAATTAGGAAATGGACAGACCTTCAGGGCCCATGTTCAATCATGAGAGCTGAAGTGACTTTCTGCATGACAGTCACCATGTTTTCCATTTTACATCAACTGTATGTATATATTACCTAACATCAAATTGTCACTAATCTACAGTATGCTGTCCTAATAAGGACACCGTAATAATATTCAGTATAATATTTTTGTTTGATTCTGGCTTAGTTGTGTTTTTAAGAAGACAAAATAGCACTCTAATTGAACAATACATTCGATGACTAATATAATTAAATCTCTTAACAATTAAAAAACACTTTTTCGTTTTCTTATTCTCAACATGCCAAAATTCAAATTATTTATTTAATAATTCCCAGGTCTATTTTAACCGAAAGGGATCTTTTGAATTGTAAATATGGAGTTAGATATTCATTTTCTGGCATTTAAATAACTGACTGATTCGCCTTCAGGACCATGGCTCTCAACAGCGGAAGATAATGGAAATGAATCTGTGACAGACAGACAGACTATGTTACAGTAAGTGTATTTAACACACAGTTTTCATCACTTCTGGCTCTGTGAATCGTTGACATCTCTCCTCGTTTACACTGGAAAAACATAAATCGTAAAATGGCTGATCAATCATAAACAGTCGCAAATAGCAGTAATGGATGGCGTCGTGGCTGGCGGGATGGTGGGAGAGGATTGGCACGGTAACACACACCAGCCGTCTACCACCATGACACTGCCATATCAGGATGTTAATGCTGGCTGGTGGCCCCCGCCAAGTCGAGCTGCGTTATTGGTGGGCCATATCACATTGAGCCAATGGATCACTTGGTTGATGGATGACAGCAACCATTCCCCCGGTGTCATCTACTGAGGGAGAAAGCATATCTCAACGCAGGCCACTAAAAGGACAACATATTGCATTTTTAATTATACCTGACAGATGTTATGACTCGGCACACTATCTGTAACACTCCATTTTGAAAAGGGTTATCTTCATGTTTTAACACCTCCTCCTCCATATTGGACACATCAGTCTCCTGCACCAGGAAGGTGACTGACAGGAAGATATTATGAGATGCCGCTCAGAGTTAATCAGGTGCTGTCGCCTCATCGTGTCACCTCTGAGGAAGATTCACAATGACACACATTGGTATGCCTGTGGTGAAGAAAGACTCCCTCCATTCTTCTTTCCCTCTCCTCTTCTGACAGGGGGAAAAAAGAGAAACATACCAGAGCTGTGAAAAAGAGAAAGAAAAAGAGGAGAAGATGAGAAAAGACAAACTCCAAACTAATTCCTGTCCCTCACTGGATGAATAAAGTAGAATATGTCTCAGTCACCACAAATGATATGTCAGTGGTTAAATTAAATGGAAAGGGCAAGTGTTTGGGATTTATTGCAGCTGGTAGAGGAGGTGTTCAGTCAGAGAAGATGTTTAGACCATTCACTTGTCTTGCTACTTCTATTGTAGTGTACTCTCCACGTATGGCCTTGTTCTTAGACACTAGTCTACCTATGTCTTCTACCCTGATGAACACTGTGTATTAGACCATACCAAAGCCCCAGTATACCTCCAAACCTGGTCTCACATCACATCATCCTGCATTTTCACTGTCCCCTACTCCTTTACTTTCTCGTATTTTAGTCCTTTACTACTTTTAGTAGTTGTCCAATAATAATGTACAGTACTGTGAGAGACATTGAAGTCTCTGGCCAGAGGTTCACGGTTCAAAGTTGAAGGGAGAGAAGAAGGAAGGAGATATCTCACCACTCAAGACTGGAGATAATATGGAGTCAGAGAGAGGGAGAGTGTCGGGGTCCGCCAGGCCTTGCATGTGCTTTTATCCTTCTTCCTCAGTGTGCACGTTCAAACCCCCGCAAAGGATTCTCCTGGGCAGCCAGATAGCGTTTGATTCGCTTCACTTACTCCAAGGGCTATTGCCAGCCTGAGAGACAGTTGCACCATGGGAAGGGAAAAAGGGCAACTGTAATGTAATGTAAGAGAAGGGAGCTCTGCAGCTTGTGCCCTCACTGGAAATGTCAAACATAGAGTGCAGGTATATGGAGCATTGAGAGAACACTTTTGATGACACTTTAAATTAGAATTAAATTCACTTTTCCAGAGTTCATGTTTGTCAGGGATTAGGGTTGTATTAGTCTGACTCTGATTTTTGGTGCTGTATAGTGAACTCATATGTTTGTTATGTTGTTATACCTGTTGTTATACCTAGTATTTGATCTATGTCTGTGTCAGATGAGATGATGATTAATGAAGAGCCATATTGGATAGAACATAATTTATGAAAACCTATTATGACAATCCAGCACAAATCATCATGCTTTGGTCCGACATGTCAGAGCACCAAATCATAAAAGCATGTCTCCAGTTTGGACGATAGGGTACACACTGGTCATGGTGACTTTAGTTGTGAGCAACAGCAGCTGTGACCCAGTCTCACCAAACGGCATGGTCTGGTAGAGAGTTGTATCTGTCCTAAACTAGCTGTGCATGGTTAAATGTTACTCTTTGGTTTCCAGAAAATATCCATCCAAAATGGCGCCGGGAAGAATCATTCTGTCCCTGTGAATGTACAGGGACATTGCAGCAACATAGCACTCTTCTATCGCTGGACTTTGAAGTTGAAATGGGAAAGTGTTTCTGACAGGTGATTATGAAGTGGAATGCCATCACAAAGCATTCAGATAAGATAGGAGAATGCTGTATAGGAATGTGCCACAAAATGGGAAGATATGGAAACCAGTACATTTCTGTTGGTGTGAAAAGTAACATCTTCCAAATGTACGAAAAGCAGCAATTTCTCTTTTTGTAGTTAAATGGAAATGAATATTGACTGTGTTGTGTATGTTTCAGGTGAATTTGTGTAATAGCCTATGACAGTGGCGTGATCAATCGATCACGTTTTAAAAACCAATAGCTATGATAGGTGAGAACTCTCTCACTTTGCATTTCATGGAAGGTATTTCATTCAAAATCCAAACAGATAAGTACCACCTTTCCGGTTTAACGAGCATTCAGTAAATACACATTGATTTTAATTAGGCCTCCTCCTTGGCAGTGTATAACTAACTCAACTCCCTTCTGCTGTAGGGAGGGAGAGAGAGGAGGGAGGAAGAGAGAGAGAGAGAGATGGCGTGGAGAGAGAGAGACAGAGATAAGACACGGAGAGAGAGAGAGAGAGGAGGGGCAGAGAGAGGGAGAGAGATGGCGTGGAGAGAGAGAGACAGAGATAGGACACGGAGAGAGATGGCGTGGAGAGAGAGAGACAGAGATAGGACACGGAGAGAGAGAGAGAGATGGCGTGGAGAGAGAGAGACAGAGATAGGACACAGAGAGAGAGAGAGGAGGGGCAGAGAGAGGGAGAGAGTGGAGAGGTGAACCGAAGAGGGAGTGAGGGCTGTGGAGTGATAGACACAGGCATCCTTCCTAACTCAGTTGCCAGAGAGGAAGGAAACCACTCAGGGATTTCACCATGATGTTAATGGTGACTTTAAAACAGTTACAGGGTTTAATGGCTGTGATAGGAGAAAACTGAGGATGGATCAGCAACATTGTAATTACTTCACAATACTAACATAATTGACAGAGTGAAAAGAAACAAACCTGTACTTAACCAGTCCAAAACATGCATCCTGTTTACAACAAGGTAATAAAGTAATACTCCCAAAAATGTGGCAAAGCAATTAATATTTTTTCCTGAATACAAAGTGTTATGTTTGCATCATGTTATGGGTATGCTTGTAATCGCTAAGGCCTGGGGAGCCTTTCAGGCTAAATAAGTCGCAAGCTGTCAGAGCAGCTCACAGATTACTGCACCTGTACATAGCCCACCTATAATTTAGCCCAAACAACTACCTCTTTCCCAACTGTATTTAATTTTTATTTATTTATTTATTTTGCTCCTTTGCACCCCATTATTTTTATTTCTACTTTGCACATTCTTCCATTGCAAAACTACCATTCCAGTGTTTTACTTGCTATATTGTATTTACTTTGCCACCATGGCCTTTTTTGCCTTTACCTCCCTTCTCACCTCATTTGCTCACATTGTATATAGACTTCTTTATACTGTATTATTGACTGTATGTTTGTTTTACTCCATGTGTAACTCTGTGTCGTTGTATCTGTCGAACTGCTTTGCTTTATCTTGGCCAGGTCGCAATTGTAAATGAGAACTTGTTCTCAACTTGCCTACCTGGTTGAATAAAGGTAAAATAAATTAAATAAATAAATTAAATAAAAGTACCTGAATAGATCTTGTGGTGCAATATTATATTCAATTGAGAGAGACTTTTTCAATGTCGATTATTACAGTAATGAAACCGTTGAGTTGGGCTGAGAGCCTACCCTTTACAGACCAAGTGTTCCTTATATACAGTTGAAGTCAGGAAGTTTACATACACCATAGCCAAATACATTTAAACTCAGTTTTAACATTTAACACGTTTTAACATTTCCTGACATGTAATCCTAGTAAAAATGCCCTGTCTTAGGTCAGTTAGGATCACTTTATTTTAAGAATGTGAAATGTCAGAAATGTCATCAGATACCCAGTGGTTCAGAAGTTTACATACACTCAATTAGTATTTGGTAGCATGTCTTTAAATGGTTTAACTTGGGTCAAACATTTCGGTAGCCTTCCACAAGCTTCCCACAATAATTTCGCTGAATTTTGGCCCATTCCTCCTGACAGAGCTGGTGTAATTGAATCAGGTTTGTAGGCCTCCTTGCTCGCACACGTTTTTTTCATTTCTGCCCACACATTTTCTATGGGATTGAGGTCAGGGCTTTGTGATAGCCACTCCAATACCTTGACTTTGTTGTCCTTATGGCTGCATCCCTTTTTCTCAATTTCCCACCTGAAGACATACCCTAATCTAACTGCCTGTAACTCAGCCCCAGAGGCAAGGATATGTATATTCTTGGTATCATTAATATATATAAAATATATATATCTGACATATCCACCTGAAGACATATGGAAATGGAGAGGAGTAGCAGGCGCAGTGGCCATGTGTGTGTTTGCTGTTCTACTCAACTCCATTTGAATAACAAAATGGAAAATATAATCTGACATGGAAAATATATATATATCTGACATGGAATATATATATACACACACCCAAACAAACCAACACACACACACACACACACACACACACACACACACACACACACACACACACACACACACACACACACACACACACACACACACACACACACACACACACACACACACACACACACACACACACACACAACACAAACAAACCACACATTTCATTGCAAATTGCAGTTCAGTGCATCTCTGATTCAGGAAAACCAGACAAGCATTCACTATATGACAAATTATTACTTCGGACCAATAGTCTTATTACAAATTTCTAAAACAAATGTCCAAAAGAAAAACATCACATTCTGTTGAAACAATTTTTTCCAATTAGCTTATACTCCCTTTATCACACTGTCAACCTCATCGCAGAGTCATAGGGTCAGGAAATTATCCTGATCATCCAGCAGATCCAATCTGGTGAGATTTATCGAAACAAAACAGAACAAACAATGCAACAATACACTACTTCATATACCACTCAATACATCCCTACATATACCACTCAATACATCCCTTCATATACCACTCAATACATCACTACATATACCACTCAATACATCCCTACATATACCATTCAATACATCCCTACATATACCACTCAATACATCCCTACATATACCACTCAATACATCCCTACATATACCACTCAATACATCCCTACATATACCACTCAATACATCCCTACATATACAACTCAATACATCCCTACATATACCACTCAATACATCCCTACATATACCACTCAATACATCCCTACATATACCACTCAATACATCCCTACATATACCACTCAATACATCCCTACATATACCACTCAATACATCCCTACATATACCACTCAATACATCCCTACATATACCACTCAATACATCCCTTCATATACCACTCAATACATCCCTACATATACCACTCAATACATCCCTACATATACCACTCAATACATCCCTACATATACCACTCAATACATCCCTACATATACCACTCAATACATCCCTACATATACCACTCAATACATCCCTACATATACCACTCAATACATCCCTACATATACCACTCAATACATCCCTACATATACCACTCAATACATCCCTACATATACCACTCAATACATCCCTACATATACCACTCAATACATCCCTACATATACCACTCAATACATCCCTACATATACCACTCAATACATCCCTACATATACCACTCAATACATCCCTACATATACCACTCAATACATCCCTACATATACCACTCAATACATCCCTTCATATACCACTCAATACATCCCTACATATACCACTCAATACATCCCTACATATACCACTCAATACATCCCTACATATACCACTCAATACATCCCTACATATACCACTCAATACATCCCTACATATAGCTCAAAGTGTGTAAACTTCAATCCAAAAAACCTCCAAAGACGGGTAATTCCCCATTTTAACACGACTCACCATTGTGACTAATGTGTAAAAAACAACAACAATACTGTATAAGAAATAAAACAAAACAATCTAAAATAACAAAATCAAATTAGAATCACTAGCCATAACTGCATAAAGATTTTTTTTTTTTACCCATAACTTGATTCAAGGATTAGAAAAATAGACTAGAGGCAGGACTATCCATCTCGTGGTCTGAATTACACATATAACTATTAATTATAACCTTCTCCATAATTATCATCATTACAAATGACCTTAAATTCATCATCCAATGTCTCTCGGCTTTCCAGTGAGGTAGTTCAAACCACACTAAAAAGTCAGGCCAGTGTCACGACTTCCGCCGAAGTTGGCCCTTCTCCTTGTTCGGGTGGTGTTCGGCGGTCGACGTCACCGGCTTTCTAGTCAGTACCGATCCATTTTTCTGTTTTGTTTTGTCTGATTACACACACACCTGTTTTACATTCCCTCATTACATTCCCTATATTACCATCTGACACACATTTCTGTTCTGTCCGTGATTGTTTATGTCGTTAGTGGTTATGTTTGTGTTAGAGTTGTGTTGTATGTTTCTATTTGGAATTTTGCTTTATTCATTGAGTAAAACTCAGTTGGATTACTCTATACCTGTGTCCTGCGCCTGACTCCGCTTTCACTCTGCACCCAATCGCTGACAGACAGAGGTCATTCAAACCCTTCAAATAAGTGTTACTTTCTATACTAGATGCATTATGTAAAAACAGTCCATTTTCAGGTTCACAGTAAGTTTCTTCAGTACATGTTTTATCAATAGAATTCATGTGTTCAATTAAAACTCAAAAACTAAAAACATCTGAAAATGCCATGTGTGTGTGTGCCCCTTTCAAATACCTCGGCACTAACCCATATTCATAACCCGTACGCTGTGTGTGCGTGCCGGTGTGTGTGAGTGTGGTAAATCATATGGCAAAAACAAGCAAAAATGGCCAGGCCTTATTTAATTTGGTCGTTTACGGCCTAATACCTTTATACTAACTACACTGCAGAATTTCACTCACTGCTCTCCCAAGACTGTAGCGTCAGGAAACATTTCAAAGAGAGAGAAAATGACAACCCCCATTCTCCTGGAAGAGAACGTGTACATTTCCTTTAGCATAAGGAATCAGTGATATTTGATCCCAGGCATCTATTAAAAAGTTGTTTGAGACATGGTCTCCTACGTCTCCCTTAACATATAGTACATACTATAGTGGACTTCCGTCAGTTCTGAAAGAAAGAATTTAACTAGGTAAGTCAGTTAAAACCTCTCTGGGATATGTGGGATGGTAGCGTCCCACCTCGCCAACAGCCAGTGACAGTGCAGGGCGCCAAATTCAAAACAACAAAAATCTCATCGTTAAAATTCCTCAAGCATACAAGTATTTTACACCATTTTGAAGATACAATTCTCATTAATCCAGCCACAGTGTCTGATTTCAAAAAGGCTTAACAGCGAAAGCACCACAAACGATTATGTTGGGTCACCACCAAGTCACAGAAAAACACCAGGAGACAGGCCAGTACATCAGGAGACGTGGAGGAGGCCGTAGGAGGGCAACAACCCAGCAGCAGGACCGCTACCTCCGCCTTTGTGCAAGGAGGAGCAGGAGGAGCACTGCCAGAGCCCTGCAAAATGACCTCCAGCAGGCCACAAATGTGCATGTGTCTGCTCAAACGGTCAGAAACAGACTCAATGAGGGTGGTATGAGGGCCCGACGTCCACAGATGGGGTTTGTGCTTACAGCCCAACACCGTGCAGGCCGTTTGGCATTTGCCAGAGAACACCAAGATTGGCAAATTCGCCACTGGCGCCCTGTGCTCGTCACAGATGAAAGCAGGTTCACACTAGGCACATGTGACAGACGTGACAGTCTGGAGACGCCATGGAGAATGTTCTGCTGCCTGCAACATCCTCCAGCATGACCGGTTTGGTGGTGGGTCAGTCATGGTGTGGGGTGGGATTTCTTTTGGGGGCCGCACAGCCCTCCATGTGCTCACCAGAGGTAGCCTGACTGCCATTAGGTACCGAGATGAGATCCTCAGACCCCTTGTGAGACCATATGCTGGTGCGGTTGTCCCTGGGTTCCTCCTAATGCAAGAAAATGCTAGACCTCATATGGCTGGAGTGTGTCAGCATTTCCTGCAAGAGGAAGGCATTGATGCTATGGACTGGCCCGCCCGTTCCCCAGACCTGAATCCAATTGAGCACATCTGGGAGATCATGTCTCGCTCCATCCACCAACGCCACATTGCACCACAGACTGTCCAGGAGTTGGCGGATGCTTTAGTCCAGGTCTGGGAGGAGATCCCTCAGGAGACCATCCGTCACCTCATCAGGAGCATGCCTAGGCATTGTAGGGAGGTCATACAGGCACGTGGAGGCCACACACACTACTGAGCCTCATTTTGACTTGTTTTAAGGACATTACATCAAAGTTGGATCAGCCTGTAGTGTGGTTTTCCACTTTAATTGTGAGTGTGACTCCAAATCCAGACCTCCATGGGTTGATAAATTTGATTTCCATTGATCATTTTTGTGTGATTTTGTTGTCAGCACATTCAACTATGTAAAGAAAAAAGTATTTAATAAGAATATTTAATTCATTCAGATCTATGATGTGTTATTTTAGTGTTCCCTTAATTTTTTTGAGCAGTGTATATAATTTTACATTGGCGCGTTACGTTCAATAGTTCTAAAACATGCAGTGATTTTACAAAGAACACATCAATTTACAGAAATATTCATCATAAATGTTGATGAAAATACAAGTGTTTGACATGGTATTAGAGATATACTTCTCCTTAACTAATTAACTCTTGGAACTACCCATCCCGGATCCGGGAGAATTGTCATCAACTGACACTAATTAGCATAACGCAACGGACAAAAAATATTACTCGAAAATATTCATATTCATGAAATCACAAGTGAAATATATTGAAACACAGCTTAGCCTTTTGTTAATCACCCTGTCATCTCAGATTTTGAAATGATGCTTTACATTCAAAGCAAGACAAGCATTTATGTAAGTTTATCGATAGCCTAGCATAGCATTATGCCTAGCTAGCAGCTGCCAACTTGGTCACGAAAATCAGAAAAGCAATCAAATTAAATAGTTTACCTTTGATGAGCTTTGGATGTTTTCACTCACGAGACTCCCAGTTAGATAGCAAATGTTCCTTTTTTCCATAAAGATTATTTTTGTAGCCGAAATAGCCCCATTTGTTCTTCCCGTTTGGCTGAGAAATCGACCGGAAATTGAGGTCATGACAAATTAGATCCATAATATTTACAGAAACATGGCAAACGTTTTTTATAATCAATCCTCAAGGTGTTTTTCAAATATCTATTCGATGATGTATCAACCGGGTCAGTTGGCTTCTTAGTAGGAGCGAGAGAAACAATGGCCGCATTTGTCTATTACGCACATATCACTCTGAGAGCCACCAGCTGACCACTGACGCAATGTTGTCGCTCACGGTCATTTTTCAAAAATAAAAGCCTGAAACTATGTCTTGTGACACTAGACACATTAGGGAAGCCACAGAAAAAGGAATCTGGTTGATATCCCTTTCACTGCTCAATAGGGACGCATAGGATCGCAGAGGTTTCTAAATAAGAGTCACTTCCTGATTGGATTTTTATCAGGCTTTCGCCTGCAATATCAGTTCTGTTATACTCACAGACAATATTTTTACCGTTTTGGAAACTTTAGAGTGTTTTCTATCCTAAGCTGTCAATTATATGCATATTCTATTATCTGGTCCTGAGAAATATCCCGTTTACTTTGGGAACGTTATTTTTCCAAAAATGAAAATAGTGCCCCCTAGTTTCAAGATATTTAACTAATTCAGAGGATGCCCCCTGAGCACAGGCAGGAACCGGCGTCATGGGACAGACCTTTTCTATGTTCCGAATAAAAACCCCACCTGGGTTTTCCCACTTCAGACCAGCTTACCTATATAAACGAGAGGGCTAAGGTTTGAGACCAGACCAGTACCTCTATTAGAGGGAAATATGGTTTGAGTAGATTGCTGAATCTTTTAACCACCCCAAATGGTTAAACTCTTAGACTATCGATACAGACAGAATAAGAACAAGTCTTTGATATTAATTACTAGTCTGCAGCTAGGAATTCTGTATCATTGAAAGCGAAGACCGACAACCGCCGAAACAACTATTCTATAATGACATTAGCGAATGTTACTCTGAACTATCCATTCTAACCACGGCTGAGAGAGAGAGGACGGACAAACTCTCCAACAGAAACAAACTTTTCAACAGAGATCCCTACGACACACTGAGTGTAAATATATATATATATTGTATTGCAATGCCGGTTTAGCCAACTAGGGCACATTCCCCTACCATTTCTTTGTAACCATATCTATTGTTTGTTATGCATTTCTGTGATTACTTAGTTAGTAAATAAATTATTTTAAGACAATTGATGTATGGATGACTCATAGTGAAGACAGTTCGTGCAGACCAACAATTTACGAGGTTTGGAATGAGACTAATGTGACGTAAAGAATAATTCAATAATCAGAAGACGAAGTGATTAGATATTAAAATATCTGAAAGTTATATTAGGAAAATTATAACTTTGTAATCTGAATATTTTCCTTGGTGCCCTGGCTTCCTAGTTAATTACAGTTACATGTTTAAGTAGTTTAATTACGTAATAATAATTAAAGATAATTTTTGATAAAGATTCATCTTCAGTTTAATGATGCCAAAGACACGACAACACATATCTTTTTTTCTCATTCATTCATCTTCACAGGTTCAATATATAACGTAGGAAATCTTAGGTGCTCACATTAACCACTCCATGTGCGTTTCCAACAACTCTTGATGCATACACTCCCAGCGGAACCCAAAAATGTTTGTTTTCCCAGACACTGCTCTATAGGAATAATACTCTACACCTATCCTCAACAATTCCTTAGACTTCCAGAAAGTATAGACTTGCCGGCTATTGTTCTAAAATAACATCCCAGTCGCAATACCACCCTGTGATATTCTATGATTGGCAGTGATGGACGGAACCCAAAGATACCACTACATATCGAAACGTATTATCCAAATTGAAATCTGCTTATTATACACATTTCTTTATCTTATTATCCAAACTCCAGATTAACCCTTTTTCTACACTCACACAACTCTCATTCACATTCATACAGTACTGTTCCCTAAACATACTTAACTAATTAGTTGTTTTCCACAATATTTTTTATAACGTCCAGAAATATTTTCAAATTTCTAAGTCCTGAGAAAACACATTTACATCTTACAATACTAACCCATGGTACAGGATCTCATAACCTTAAAACAGCAGTAACTTCACAGGTGCGCCTTACTATCTTATACTATTCATTATAATGCATTCTCTAATATTTGTATAGCGCTTTTGAGTCCACACAGGGTCTCTCACCCACACAGCGTTTTTAACCCACACAGGGTTGTTGCTTTAGAGTCTAGTTTCCATCTAGCCCACATAGGTTTGGATGTTAATGTCAGCTGGCAGTCCCCTAAAAAAAATGTAAAAATTGTTTCCAGAAATGTCAGACCCTATTTATCTGTCTCTGTTCGGTCACCATAACCACCTGCCTGACACGCTGCGCCAAGGTGGGCCACCAGTCTTTTTCAGAGATAGATTGGGTAGTGTGATAAATACCTAGATGTCCAACGACGACAGCTGTGTGTGCCCAAGCCAGCAGCCAATCCCTTATCCCTATGGGAATGTAGATGCACTCAGGAGGAAAGTTATTGATTGTAGGCTCCCTCTCCAGAGCCTGGCGGATGTCTACATCTATGACCCAGACCACAGGGGCTCTGACTCGTGAGGATGGGATTATAGGTACATTCTGGACACTCTCGCGAATCGTAGAGACTGGACAGGGCATCGACCTTGGTGTTCTTTGAACCTTGGCGATAGGTCAGCGTGAAGTCAAATCTTGTGAAGAAAAGGGCCCACCTTGCTTGGCGCAGCTTCAGCCTCCTTGCTGTCCGTAAGTACTCCAGGTTCTGATGGTCATTGAGGATGACGAATGAGTCCTTGTCGCCCTCCAGCCAGTGTCTCCACTCCTCTAATGCCAACTTCGCCGCCAGGAGCTCTCGATCACCAATGTCGTAATTTCTCTCTGCAGGGGACAATTTATTCTAGTAATATGTACATGGATACAATTTCTGTGGACTACCTTATTGTTGAGACAGAACTGCCCTCACGCCCACCTCTGAAGTGTCCACATTCACCCCAAAGAATATAGTGAGATCTGGAGGTGAAATGTCCCTTGAGTAGACGGAAGGCCTCGTCAGCTGCTGGACTCCACACCAACCTACAGGGACCAGTCTTGAGGAGAGAGGTGAGAGGAGCTGCGACGGAGCTGAAGTTCCTGATGAAACGGCGGTAAAAGTTGGCAAACACCAAAAACTGTTGTAACCCCCTTATGGTGGTTAGGAATGGCCATGACCTGACCGCATCTACCTTTTTGACATCCATTCTCACTCCCTTTGGGCTAATTTGGTAGCTTAGGATGGAGACAGCCTTGACGAACAGGTGGTTAGCGAGGAGGCATTCCAGGACTGCTTGAACGTTAGCGATGTGATCCTCCAGGGTAGCCGAGTAGACCAGCATGTCATCGATATACACGACCACCTAGCATCCAAGCATTTCACTGAACACCTCCATAATGAAAGCCTGGAACACTGACTAAGCATTGGCTAAGCCAAATGGCATCACCAAGTAATCGTAGTGACCAGACATCGTGCTAAATGCCGTCTTCCATTCATCCCCCTCCCGGATATGGATCAGATTGTATGCACTCTGCAGGTCCAGTTTGGTAAATAACTGTGCCCTGCAGAGCTGTTCGATGGCTGCCGGCACCAACGTGACAGGTTAATGGTACTTAGTGGTGATTACAGAGAGTCCTCTGTAATCAATACATGGACGCAACCTCCATCCTTCTTGGCCACAAAGAAGAAACCACGAACTTGCGGATAAAACCTTGTTTGCGCGCTTCTTGGATGTACTCCTCCATGGCCTGGGTCTCAGCCACCGACAGAGGGTAGATGCGTCTGCGCGGGGGTGCAGAACCGGCAAACAGGTTGATGGCACAGTCCTAGGGGCAATGAGGCGGAAGACAGGTGGCGCGGGTCTTGGAAAATACCTCCTGCAGGTCCTGATATACCTCCAGGATGTTGGGCTGAAGAGCAACCACAGGACTCTCAACAGATGTGGAACCACAGGGGATGGGGAAG
Source organism: Oncorhynchus tshawytscha (assembly GCF_018296145.1). Classification (NCBI taxonomy): domain Eukaryota; kingdom Metazoa; phylum Chordata; class Actinopteri; order Salmoniformes; family Salmonidae; genus Oncorhynchus; species Oncorhynchus tshawytscha. The sequence goes on along the minus strand of NC_056430.1, from coordinate 69,127,751 downwards.
CAGTTCCTCCGGCATTCGGGTGACCAGTCTGTGATTCTCATCCTCGACCATGAGATGGTGGGGTTATGGCATTGAATCCAAGGGATCCTGAGGATGATCTTGTGCACTGGTGATGAAGAAGGGGATGTTCTCCTGATGAATCTACTCCACAGTGAGGGTGAGTGGCTGGGTGAGGTGTGTGATGGTTCCGGATCCTAGTGGCCGATTATCAAGGGCTTGAACCGGGAAAGGAGAGGAGAGTGGTATGAGATGATGTTAAGAGAGGAGGCAAGGGTCTGGTCAATAAAGTTCCCCTTGGCACCGGAATCCACTAACACTGTGGACACAGTACATGAGGGACAGTCAACTAGTGTGATGGACACCAAAAAGAGTTTAGCAGAAAGTGATGGAGACGGAATTCTCCCTCCTGCCCCAGCAGGTGGAAGATCATGTGACCGTCCCTCTACTCTCATGGATCCCAGGTTGGAAAGTAATGGACACCACTGGAGCTGGTGCCCTCTTTGACCACAATTTCCCCATCTGTCTCCGTCTGCATCGCTCCGCCGAGGGTATGTGTGTGACCCCTACCTCCATGGGTTCAGGCTCTGATCCAGTGTTCACTGAGGGAAGGAGAGAAGCAATGAGAGTACTGTCGTGTCTTTACTTTATTTATCATTAAATTGAAGACTTAGTTTTATCAAAGATCTGTAATTAGTATTATGCGATCAAACTGATTAATCATATAACTGTAATTAACTAGGAAGTTGGGGAATAGTTGGAAAATATTCAGATTACAAGGTTATAATTTCCTAACATAACCTTTCAGATATTTTCATATCTGATCCATAGTCTTCTGATTAATGAATTATTTACTTTACCTCACGTTAGTCTCATTCCAAATGTCGTAAATTGTTGGTTATCTGCACGAACCCAGTCTTCACTATGAGTCATCCATACATAAATTGTCTTAAATCATTTATTTATTAACTAACTAAGTAATTCACAGAAATGCATAAACAAACAAACAAAGTCAATATAGTTACAAGAAATGATAAGGGAATGTGCCCTAGTGGGCTAAGCCGGCATCGCGGCTTGGTGGACAAAATGGGGAGTGGGGGTTAGCTGAGAAGTCACTACAGAGTTGATAATTATAACAATTGAAATGCTACTCCTTTGCACATGAACGCTCACTCATTCGGGAACAATTGCAATCAATATATATATATTTACGCTCAGTGTGTCGTCTTGATCGCTGGTGAAAAGTTGTTTCTTTTGTAGAATTGTCCGTCTCTCTCTGTTGTGGATTGTTCAGAGTGACATTGATTCATTCGTTATAGAATGGATGTTTTGGAGGTTGTCGTTCTTCGCGTTCAATGATACCAAATTCCTAGCTGCAGACTTGTAATTAATATCAAAGAATTGTTCTTATTCTGTCGGTATCGATGGTCTAAGAGTTTAACCATGTGGTATGGTTAAAAGATTCAGCAATGGTCTACCTTTGTACTCCCGTGATTGAGAGAAACATGGTCTGATGATAATTTCTCAAAGTTGGATTTTATTTGGAATTGCAAAAAGGGGCTGTCCCAGGATGCCTGACCCTAACTGGGCTCAGGGGCGGACCTCTGATTCAGTTACACTCAAGAAGGGGATTGGTGTTTCATTCATTAATAAACAGTCCAAAATCACATTGTAAAATTGTGTAAAAAGTATCATACTCATTCATCTAATACAACAATTAGATGTAAATCTCATATCTGAGGCTATTATATAAACAGCGTTATGGTAATGTGGCCACACCATCTCTCATGAGCTTCCCCAAGTTGTAACAAACGGACCAGTTTGTAGCTGGATTCACCGATCTTTTATACTTTCGCCGGAACATGAAATTTGTTCGGACCTCAAGTTCTGTGAGGTGGAAGAAATTCCTTTGTTCTCTATGAAAATTCACTCTCTCTTATACTGTGTGGCCATGTGGCAGGGTCTTCTCCTCAGGAATTTACGACCTTTCTCTGACCACAGCAGCCTAATTGAAGGAGGAAAGGGAGAGGCAGGGGAGGCAGGGAGAGGGGGATAGGCTTGCTTTACCCAAAGAGGGCAACGTCATGACAGTACCGACTCTCCCAAAGTAGGTTATCCAGATGGATGGCCATCGAGAGATCCAAGCCGAGGTGTGTCCAAGCAGAGGTTGTCATCTCGACAGGCCAGATCTGTCTGGACCTCCTCGCACAGACCTCTTCTGAATAGCTTACGAAGCGCCGGCTCATTCCATCTGCTGGCTGCTTTTACTGTCCGGAAGGTGAGCGCGTACTCGTCAGCCGCCGGGTACCCCTGCCGTAATTGGAGTAGACGCTCACCTCCATCTCTGCCCTCCTTTGGATGATTGAAGATACATTTGAACAAAGCCATGAACCCCTCATATGAATCCAGCTCCTCCTTTCCTCTCTCCCAGATAGCCGTGGCCCAATCCAACTCCCTCCCAGTGAGCAGAGAAATAAAAGTGGCAACCTTGTACGTCTCGGTTGTGGGGGTTCCCATCTGGTGCGCAAAGTAGAGGGAGCACTGAAGTAGGAACACATGGGATTTAGACGGGGTGCCATAATATTTATCTTCAAGGGACAAACGAGAATCGCTGACCTGAGCAGGTTGCTGAATGGGCTGTTGTGCTGGCCTCGCAGCTGACTGGTTGTAGATTATCCTTCGCTAGTTGACGGCAATGCCTCCTGGGTATGTTTGACACGTTGCACACGGCAAAGAACCTCTTCCATAGCCATTCCCACTTGTGCCAGCTGGCCGTGGTGTTGAGGAAGATGGTATCCCTGCTCGTCGACTGATACTGTTTTCCTGCTGCTTCCATCGAGTCAGTATTCTGTAACAAAGACGCTGAGAGTCTAGAAGCAGGTGCAGATGGTACATTTAATAAAACAACAAACACGGATCTAGACAATACAGCAGTAGCGTCTACACATAAACACATAAACAATACTGACTGGGGCAATAACCTACGGTAGTGAGGTAAGGGAGTCCAAGTGTGATGGAGTACAGGTGTGCGTAATGATAGATGCCAGTGGTTACTATCGCGGTGATGTCGAACGCCGGAGGGGAGGAGCGGGAGTAGACGTGACATCACTTTGTCATTATGGGGTATTGTGTGTAGATGGCTAAGAAAACATATATTCAATGCATTTTGAATTCAGGCTGTAACAAAACAAAAATGTGGAATTAGTCAAAGGCTATGAAAACTTTCTGATGGCACTGTAGCTAAATTCTAAGTGTGCAATCAAGTAGAATAGATACAGACGTCTTTGAATGAGAAGAATCGTTGTGTAAACAGGCAAAGGTCCCATAAAACCTCTCTAGGATAGGGGACGCTTGCGTCCCACTTGGCCACAAGCCAGGGAAAATGCAGCCCGGCAAATTCAAATAAAATGATATAAAAATCAAACTTTCATGAAATCACACATGTAAGATACTAAATAAAAGCTACACTCGTTGTGAATCCAGCCAACATGTCAGATTTTTAAAAGGCTTTTCGCCGAAAGCATAAGAAGCTATTATCTGATGATAGCACAACAGTCAACCAAGAGGGTAGCATATTTCAACCCTGCAGGCGCTACACAAAACGCAGAAATAAAATATAAAACATGCCTTACCTTTGTTGAGCTTCTTTTGTTGGCACTCCAATATGTCCCATAATCATCACAATTTGTCCTTTTGTTCGATTAATTCCGTCCATATATATCCAAAATGTCCATTTATTTGGCACATTTGATCCAGGAAAAAACAGCTTCCAAAATGCGCAACGTCACTACAAAATATCTCAAAAGTTGCCTGTAAATTTTGCCAAAACATTTCAAACTACTTCTGTAATAAAACTTTAGGTAATTTTAAACGTTAATAATTGATCAAATTGAAGACGGGGTCTATCTGTGTTCAATACAGGAAGACAACAAATCAACGCTACTTTTCAAGTCTTAATCAGCAAATGGTCAAATACTGTAGGTTCCCCACAGTACATTTATGTTTTATTGCTTATTCTTTGACATGTGCCATGTTCCATAACGCCGCTACTGTATGGTTATTGCAACCATGATGCAACACTGTAGTCGCAATGCTGCGCCAGTTATCCACAATAACACAGACATTCTGAAGTGTTCTTTTTATTAGCCAGGCGTTTCCGGCACGCCACACTGATTCAACACTCCTGAGGGACTAGATATTCATTCAGTATTCACTACTGAAAAGCATGTTTAATTTAGTGTCCTTGTTACCGGCCACATAGCATTGACCCCGGCAATAGATACCAGCAATTCGCGAGGCTAATACAATTAAACTACTGACTGGCTTGGAGGAGAGATTAACTGTTTTCTCAAAGTCATTAGTGACCTATCATTAGCGTGCCACAGAGCAAAATCAGCATTCAAAATTACGTTTGCCACTTTAAATTGGGTCTTTGTGGACATGGGACATTTAGTTACGCTAATAATATGTTTTCGCCACAGTTGGTTAATTGCGAGGCAACAAGCTGACATATTCTTCCATGCATTGCAGGTCAATTGGGGTTTTCGAAGAGGGGAGAATGTTCTTGAAAAATGGCCACCTAGTGAAACTTAGTTGTTTACAGTTTGTGTCATCCGTATTGCATTGAATCCATTGTCAGTCGACTTAACAGGACCAACAAAGATCAGCATTATATAAGCAAACTTGACAATATTTTACAAGGACTTGCTGAAAGTTCAGTATTCTTTGCAACCGCCCCTCATTTAATACTTTCACCGTTTGTATTTCTGTTGTTTTTGGGCGACCAAGGCATTTTCAGAGACATGATTAAGATTTTCATGACGATGATACAAGCTGACAGGACAAAAGTATTCTCTGGGATTTCAGGTGGTACCCCAGTTATTCGATGTGAATTTTCAATTCATTCTGTCATGGAGGGGGACTGCTCCCTGTCTGTGTGGTGCCACCCCCTGGCAGAGGAGAGCGAGCTTGTCTGACAACATCAGACCCCTGCAGGATCCTCCACACACACATACATACTCATGCAAGAGCATGCAAGAGCACAGAAACACAAACTACCAACACTCCAAGAAAAACTCAGTTTTGCTATGCATTTTACAAGCTTGGCATGAATCCAATTTTCTTCTTCCATGTTCTTCTTCTTCTCTCTCTACATTGCCCTCTCTGGCAGTGCAATCTTGCCTGGCCCAAACCATCTGCTCACAGGAGTGGGGCCCCGGGGTGGTGGCACCATCCCTCAGAGAGAGCCCTCAGTGGCTCCCCAGGGAGGTCCAGGCCAGTCCTTGGGGCTCTTAAGGGCCAGCCAGGCTAGTGAGGCCAATCCTGGAGCCTGTACACATGAACAACGGAGGTCAAGTCTAACAACTGGTGTTGGCTTTTTTCATTTCTCCCTCCTGAGTTCCATATTCCTGATGCATATCTCTAAATGTAGTCAGGCAAGACGAAGAGAGACAGCTAGCAAATCACCTTACAGCGAAGTGACTCAAGTCAGGCTTGTCTATTCACTTTAAGGTAACATAAGCTTGGCACAAAGAGGGGGACACTAAGAAGTGACAAGTATGCAAATAAATATAAAGCCAGATTCTATTTAGTTTGTAGCGTAATATAACAAAGTGACTGCTGTGAAAATAGCATTTATTATGTAAAAACCCTTCCCTGTGCGCACTTTCAAGTCATCTGTGCCATGACAAAGGGTAAATAATTAAGGTTTGATTAATTCTGTTCCATGTTCTTGTATTTTAACAAATTCCAGCGTCAACCTCGGAATTAACGACACAACCCGGAGGTGGTAATGTAAATCGTTAATAACGCTGTGAAAATCTGGCTTTTTATATAAAGACAGTGTTGTCTTCCCAGTATTACTCTTTGTTTGTCTCCACCACAGACGCCATGTGTGCGCAGGCCGCATCAGTAGCCTACCACTCAGAGGAGCATACGCTGAATTCCAAATCAATCCCTTGGCCCTTTCTACCCACTAGAATCTCCTGTAGATCTAAGATAACTGGATAGGTTTAAGCAGAATGGTAAAAACCTTTTAACAATTTGCCTTCTAATAGGCTGGGGGGAATTCAAATTTGACATTTCAAAGTGGGAATTGCAAACTTCATAAGCCTTTTTGAACATTAAATACACTACAAGTTTAACATTTCCTACAGGACAGCCTAGGGAGGAGTTGGGGATTTTGGATTCAGTGATAGATGTCACTTCAGGCTTCACCGAGTCAAAAAAGACACTGAGTTCTCTGGTCCTCTGTTTTTGATATCAAATCTGACAACTGGGTCTCTAGAATATGGGTGGCCATCTTGGTCTGTTATTCACCCATCACCTTTTTCAGTGTGTTATCAAAGACTCCCTTCCCTCCTCTCTCTCTTTCCTGCTCCTCACACCGCTCAGACCAAAGCTATGGGAACAAAGGGACTGACTGCAGGATCATGCTTGTAAGGGGCCCAGCCTGGCAGTGCTGAGGGAACAAGAGAGAGAGGGTTCAAAGTGGACATACAGGCTGGCATAGTGCCCCTTGACGAGTGATGTATTGGAGATGGAGCCAAAGGGACATTCATAACATGCCAATGTATCGACAAACACCTTTTGTTGTTGTTAATGCTGGTTTTGATAGTTTTTTTAATGGAATACGTAGGTTGGTGTTCTTCTAAGAGAATATAGATTAGTTTGCCCAGTCTGTCTTGTCTTCTGAGATAATAACCTGTGGTATTCTTAAACATTTCTGTTTATTATCTAATAGGTTTGAGTCATTTCATGGCTTATTACATACTTATAACACATGTTATGTCTGTTTTGTTTCCAGGTGATCCTGATTCTGACCAAACTGTATGACTTTCACCTGGGGAGTGTTACAGAGAGCACCTTGTGGAGGTAAGACAGTAGCCTTCCTTCAGCTCTCCCTCTCTGTCTCCCTCTCTGTCGCTCCCTCCCCTGACACATATTCAGATTCATCATAGGAACAATAGTGCAGTCTCTCTCCATTTTCTTTCTCTTTTCTACTCTCTCCCCCCCTTCATCTTTCTCTCTCCATACCCCTTTTCTCTTTCCCTCTTCCTCACTGCTTTGTACAAGACTGCTGCATGCAAAGCAGCATTGCACTACTGAGCATTGGGCAGGGTGCCCCAGGTGAACGATGACTGGTCTCTACTCTTGTGTAAACTGACTCCATGTTTAACGTGATGTACCTTGGATGTACCTCTGTCCCCCTTACAACTTCCCAGGGAGACTAGCATCAAACAACACAGAGTAACAACACAAAGTGCATTAAAAATACACTGACTGAAGGAGAGGTATACAAGTCCCCTTTGAGTCAATGGGAAGCTATGAGCATAACCACCATCAAGATATTTTACTACCGGACAGGTTTTCTTCGTTCATTACTTTAGCTGCCATTGTTTCTTGTTGTTTTGCTTGTGTTAGACTGTAATAGTGACACAGTAAGAGCATGTGGTCCTTTCAGGCAATTTGGTGTGTCAATACAATGAAAGTGAAATGATTCTTGTGAGATTATAGTGATGCGGCTCCTGTGTGTGTTTGTGGGACCCAGAGAGTTAGACTGTGACGTGTGTAGATCACTCTCCTGTTGAGTGAGTCAGGCTGACAACAAGGGAGAGAGAGGGAAGGAGAACGGGTGAAGGAGAGAGGAACTCAGTAATTTTGTTTAGGATGTGGTGGTGGAGAGAGAGAGAGAGAGAGCGAGAGAGAGAGAGAGAGAGAATAAACAATGAACAGGCGTTTCCTAAATTACACATACTACTGCACCATGTTTGACTCCAGTACAGACTCCAGTAATTGGGCTTGTATGGATTGCCAGCAACAAAACACACTATCCAGGGTTCGGTAGGTTACTTTCTAAATGTAATCTGTTACAGTTACTAGTTACCTGTCCAAAAGTCTAATCAGTAACGTAACTTTTGGATTACCCAAAGTCAGTAATGTCATGACTCTCCTGTGAAGATCTGAAGAATCAGATTACAGTGGGTCCGCTCTAAATCAAATCAAATGAATTTATTTAGCCCTTCGTACATCAGCTGATATCTCAAAGTGCTGTACAGAAACCCAGCCTAAAACCCCAAACAGCAAGCAATGCAGGTGTAGAAACACAGTGGCTAGGAAAAACTCCCTAGAAAGGCCAAAACCTAGGAAGAAACCTAGAGAGGAACCAGGCTATGTGGGGTGGCCAGTCCTCTTCTGGCTGTGCCGGGTGGAGATTATAACAGAACATGGCCAAGATGTTCAAATGTTCATAAATGACCAGCATGGTCCAATAATAATAAGGCAGAACAGTTGAAACTGGAGCAGCAGCACGGCCAGGTGGACTGGGGACAGCAAGGAGTCATCATGTCAGGTAGTCCTGAGGCATGGTCCTAGGGCTCAGGTCCTCCGAGAGAGAGAAAGAAAGAGAGAAAGAAAGAGAGAAAGAGAGAATTAGAGAGAGCACACTTAAATTCACACAGGACACCGAATAGGACAGGAGAAGTACTCCAGATATAACAAACTGACCCTAGCCCCCCGACACATAAACTACTGCAGCATAAATACTGGAGGCTGAGACAGGAGGGGTCAGGAGACACTGTGGCCCCATCCGAGGACACCCCCGGACAGGGCCAAACAGGAAGCATATAACCCCACCCACTTTGCCAAAGCACAGCCCCCACACCACTAGAGGGATATCTTCAACCACCAACTTACCATCCTGAGACAAGACTGAGTATAGCCCACACAGATCTCCGCCACTGCACAACCCAAGGAGGGGTTGCCAACCCAGACAGGATGATCACATCAGTGACTCAACCCACTCAGGTGACGCACCCCTCCCAGGGACGATATGAGAGAGCCCCAGTAAGCCAGTGACTCAGCCCCTGTAATAGGGTTAGAGGCAGAGAATCCCAGTGGAAAGAGGGGAACCGGCCAGGCAGAGACAGCAAGGGCGGTTCGTTGCTCCAGAGCTTTCCGTTCACCTTCCCACTCCTCTACAACACCCTTTCTCTCCCGCAGAGGAGGAGAGGGGTGAAGTTGGCTGTTTTATGACGATCGCAAATACCTTGTAGAAACTCTCCCTTTGGGCTTTGCAGGAGGGGGGAAAAGAAACCTACTTTTACAAGGAGATTCCTCCCACCAAAAAGCTAACATCAAAAGGTTGAATAATGAAACAATACTTCTGTAATGCAACCAGTTGGAATAGTCTGTTGGTACTGAAAGAACAATTATGTCAGATCAGTTGTTGTTTGGGATCTCATTAAAAACACCTTAGCCAAACACATTTAAAATCAGTTTTTCACAATTCCTGAAACTTAAGAATGATTTCTTTCAGATTTTCTTTCTTTCATGACATTCCCAGTGGGTCAGAAGTTTACATACACTCAATTAGTATTTGGTAGCATTGCCTTTAAATTGTTTAACTTGGGTCAAATGTTTCAGATAGCCTTCCGTAAGCTTCCCACAATAATGTGGCTGAATTTTGGCCCATTCCTCATGACAGAGCCGGTGTAACTGAGTCAGGTATGTAGGCCTCCTTGCTCGCACACGTTTTTTTTTTCAGTTCTGCCCACAAATGTTCTATATGATTGAGGTCAGGGCTTTGTGATGGCCACTCCAATACCTTGAGGTTGTTGTCCTTAAGCCATTTTGGGATTATCCATTTGGAAGACCCATTTGCAACCAAGCTTTCACTTCCTGACTGATGTCTTGAGATATACCTTCAATACATCCACATCATTTTCCTCCCTCATGACGACATCTATTTTGTGAAGTGCACCAGTCCCTCCTGCAGGAAAGCACCCCAACAACATGATGCTACCACCCCCGTGCTTCACGGTTGGGATGGTGTTCTTCAGCTTGCAAGCCTCCCCCTTTTTCTCCAAACATAACGATGCTCAGTTCTATTTTTGTTTCATCAGACCATGTGCAGTTGCTTACAGTATTCTGGCTTTTTTGGGGGGTGGTTTTGGAGCAGTGGCTTCTTCCTTGCTGAGCAGACTCTCAGGTTATATCGATATATGATTAGTTTTACTTTGGAAATAGATAATTTTGTACCTTCCTATAGCATCTCCACAAGGTCCTTTGCTGTTGTTCTGTTTGTACTTTTTGCACCAAAGTACGTTCATCTCTAGGAGACAGAATGCTTCTCCTTTCTGAGCGGTATGATCGCTGCGTGGTCCCATAGGGTTTATACTTGCGTACTATCATTTGTACAGATGAACGTGGTACCTTCAGGAGTTTGGAAATTGCTCCCAAGGATGAACCAGACTTGTGGAGATCTACAATTTATTTTCTGAGGTCTTGGCTGATTTCTTTTGATTTTCCCATGATGTCAAGCAAAGAGGCACAGAGTTTGAAGGTTGGCCTTGAAATACATCCACAGGTACACCTCCAATTGACTCAAATGATGACAATTAGCCTATCAGAAGCTTCTGTAGCCATTACATCATTTTCTGGAATTTTCCAAGCTGATTAACGACACCGTCAACTTCTGACCAACTGGAATTGTGATACAGTAAATGTAAGTAAAATAATCTGTCTGTAAACAATAGTTGGAAAAATGACTTGTAATCATGCACAAAGTAGATGTCCTAACCGACTTGCCAAAACTATAAATTGTTAATAAGAAATTTGTGGAGTGGTTGAAAAATGAGTTTTAATTACACCAACTTAAGTGTGTGTAAATTTCCGACTTCAACTGTATTTTGGGTTCTCAGGGATTGTGACAGTTGAACTAAGCTCATGAGGCATTTAAGTTATATTGTTCAATAATCAATGGATAACTGTCACACAATCTGTAGTTGCTACATCCATTTTATGACTTATAAATTATTTATAAGTCCAAAAATAGATGTAGCATCTACAGATTGCCCCTTTAATTCTACCAAAAGTGTGCAATTTTGAGCATGTGTCCATTAGTCCTATGGATTTTTTTTTATCATTGTGAATTAGATTGAGCAATAAAAGCCCCAATTTTATTCCATAGTGTCACACCCTGACCTTAGTATTCTTTGTTATTTTGGTTAGGTCAGGGTGTGACATGGGTGATGTATGTTTCACTTGTCTAGGGGTTTTGTATGTTTATGGGTGTGTTTTCTATTCTAGGTGTTTTGTAAGTCTATGGTCGCCTGGATTGGTTCTCAATTAGAGGCAGCTGTCTATCGTTGTCTCTGATTGGGAACCATATTTAGGCAGCCATATTCTTTGGGTATTTTGTGGGTGATTGTTCCTGTTCCAGTGTTTAGTGTTGACGTTACGGGACTGTTTCGTCTTCGTTCCTTTTGTCAGTTTTTAGTTTTTGTTCATTGTTTAAGTTTCCTATTAAATATGGATTATCATCACGCTGCATCTTGGTCCTCCTCTCTTTCACCCGAAGACAATCGTTACACATAGGCTTGGATCTGCACTATGCAGCTGTTGCAAGAGCACATTTCTCACTTGCTGTCCACTGGTTTCAAAAACAATGATTGATAGGCAGCTTAAACATCTTGAATTCAACCATTAAACAATGGTATAATAATCCAACGGGGGCAGGCAATAGACAGGTCAAGGCAGGCAGGGGTCAGTAAACCAGAGATGGGGGGGAGAGAAAAAGACCAGGAGGGCAAGAAAATGAGACAGGAAAAAGCAGGAGCTGAGACAAAACCGCTGGTTGACTTGACAAACAAGATGAACTGGCAACAGACAAACAGAGAACACAGGTATAAATACACCGGGGATAATGGGGAAGGTGGGCGACACCTGGAGGGGGTTGAGACAATCACAAAGAGAGGTGAAACAGATCAGAGTGTGACAGTTATTGCGTTCAAATACACATTTAGATTTGTGAACAGCCGTCCACAACAACTACAATCCGTAAAGCGCAAATAGCTACATGAGAGAGCAGCAGTGTGATTTGTCAGGTACAGTTGCCATTGTGGTTAGAGCGTTGGGCCGAGTCTGGGCGTTGGGCACTGGTTCGAATCACCGTGCTGACAAGGTAAAAATCTGTCGTTTTGAGCAAGGCAGTTAACCCACTGTTCCCCTGGTGCCGAAGACTTGGATGTCGATTATGGCAGCCCCCCGCACCTCTCTGATTCAGAGGGGTTGGGTTAAATGTGGAAGTCACATTTCAGTTGAATACATTCAATTGGTCAGCTGACGAGGTATCCCCCTTTCCCAATGAGCTATGTAGATATGAATAACAAGTGATATCCGTATCGCCGTAAACAACACCATTGCTGTCATCCTTACCTCTAAACATTTACTGAAGTTGGATAATCTTTGGATGCCAACAGCAGCCGCATCATTGGAAGACATAGCTTAGATAGTAGCCTATTCCTGCTCTTTTCCCGCGATCCATCAAACACATTTGGTGTGTCATCATAGTGGTCTCTGACTTGTAGTCAGACTTTCTCAGGTGGAACAAACTTGCGCCTATTTATCAATGCTGATTTGAATGTCATTGAGAAAACAGAGAAGTGTCAAAGATTTTATATCACAAACATCCTTTTCAAAAGTATCTGAAGTTCCTATGCCTTCCACTAGATTTTTTTGCTGGTAATGTAACGGATTACCCTGACTTTATCTGTATGTAGCTATGGGATTCCAAGGTTAATACCTCTCTTCAGAGCACAAAACAAATCCACCGTTCATGTCTGAGGAGGTTTGCAGAGAAATTCTGACTAAAATAAGTCTGACAATGACAACTGGTGTGTCTGGTTTTTCCTTGAGGCTAGAGAAAGCAAGCTGGTTTACTCTTTGAATATCTGCGAAGATTAGCAATGTCCTTTAAATGGTCCAGTACTGTTGCATGTCAAGCTATGAGTCAGTTAATGGGAAATCAAAGTGACAACATTTTCAGGAAATAATTCAAACAAAATCTTACAAAATAGATATCCAGTATCTAACCTAAGACATTGTTCAATCTCAAAGCTCCTTTTAATTAGTTACAGAGCAGTGAAAAGTCTGCTTCTGCGAGTCAGTCTCCAAAAATAATCCAAAATTAATTGTCTTAGAAAATAGATATTTCAAAATCTAACAAAATACATCATCCAACAGTGAAGCACTTCAAAATTAGTTAAAGGGCAGGAAAAAGCCTAAATAAGCTAGGTGTTTTGTCAGCATGTAAAGTAATTGAAGACAGGTGTAGTCATTAACTTCTCTAGGGTAGGGGGCAGCATTTGGAATTTTGGAAGAAAAGCATGCCCAAATTAAATTGCCTTCTACTCAGGCCCAGAAGATAGGATTTGGATTTGGATAGAAAACACTCTAAAGTTTCCAAAACTGTTAAAATAATGTCTGTGAGTATAACAGAACTGATTTGGCAGGCGAAAACCTGAGAAAAATCCATTCAGGAAGTAGGATTTTTGTTGTTGTTGTAGATTTCTATTCAATGCCATTACAGTATCCATTGACTTAGGACTCAAATTGAAGTTCCTATGCCTTCCACTAGATGTCAACAGTCTTTAGAAATTATTTCAGGCTTGTATTCTGAAAAACTAGGGAGTAAGGGCAGTCTGAATGAGTGGACCCTGCCGTGTCACAGAGCTTTTTCATGTGCACGACCAGAGAGAATGCCTTTCTTGTTTACCTTTTATATTGACAACGCTATTGTCCGGTTGAAATATTATCGATTATTTAGGCTAATAACAACCTGAGGACTGAATGTAAACATTGTTACCTCTTGATGCTACCCATCCCGGATCCGGGATCGTGACTACGGCTCAAGCTCATTAGCATAACGCAAAATGCGAAAAAATATTCTTAGAAATATTTAACCTCCACACCTACACAAGTCCAATAGCTCAAATGAAAGATAAACACCTTGTTCATCTACCCAGCAAGTCAGATTTCTAAAATGTTTTACGGCGAAAACATAGCACACATTTATATTAGACCACCACCGAAACAAAAGGCAAGCGGCGGCCATTTTGTCCCAGAAAATATAAAATTTAAAAGTAGGATTAAAAAATAAATAATTCACTAACCTTTTGAAAATCTTCATCAGATGACAGTAATATTACATGTTACACAGTACATTTTTTTTTTTTCAATAATATGCCATTAATATCCATAAATCTCTGTTTACAATGACGACATTTCAAAAAATGCTACTCAAAATGTCCGGAGAAATTATGATAGCTCCGACAGATAACATCAGATAACAAGCAATAAACATGACTAAATATACATGTTCTACATATAGTTACAAAGATACACTTCTTCTTAATACAACCGCTGTGTTACATTTATTTTTAACGTTACAGAATTCGTTCACTAGTCTATGCTATGAGTCGGCGCTCAGATATTAGCAGTGTCTCCTCTACGTTTGGAGTCCACAGAAACCCAAAATAACCACATAAATATTCCCTTACCTTTGATGTTCTTCGATCAGAAGACGTAGAAGGAGTCATACTTACCCAATACATCGTTTGGTTTCAAGTTGTGCGTCTTTGTATTAGCATATGCTAACAGCTTCAGCTGAAATGCACCCAAAATAACTTCTGCTCCTTCTGGTCCCGCACTCTTGCGCATCAAATCTTCAAAATTACATATTATATGTCGACTAAACTGGTCAAACTAAGTGCAGAATCGAGCAAAATGATGTTTTTATCATGTAAAACAATGATCATCGCGAACAAACGAACCGGCTTCAACTGGTGTCTATTGGAAAAGAACGTTCCCCAAATCGGCCGCGCGCAATAGAGTGCATGTATGTGAGAGTGAACCGGGCATTTTCGCCCGCCAAAGGATGAGGGAGCGGGAAATTCAAACAATGAACGTGCCAATTGAAAGCAGACATCGCGCTGAACAAATACATACTGTTCCCAGATCGGTAGCTGCCTGGGAAGGGTGGGGGCGATGACGTCAAAGTTGACCCAACTTTTCTCTTGACAAGAGAGAGTTTGGGAGAAAGGCTGCCCTGAGAGTTCTGCTTTACATACAGACATAATTTAAACGGTTTTAGAAACTTTAGAGTGTTTTCTATTCAATTATTATTATTATATGCATATATTAGCAATTTTGGAAAAAAATATTTTCAGTTTACTATGGGCACGCACTTCCTCCAACGGGGGCAGTATTGAGCCATAAGCTCAAGAGGTTAACATGTTTCTATGACCTTTACAGATACAATTTTTTTTGTCTGCCTGTTGTGACTGTGTTTGAGCCTGTGGTTTACTGAAGAAAACGCTTGAACAAAACAAAAAAAGGTTTTCGGATATAAAGAGAAACTTTATCGAACAAAAGGAACATTTATTGAATAAATGAATGTCTTCTGAGTGCAAACATATGAAGATCATCAAAGGTAAGTGATTCATTTTATCTCTATTTCTGACTTTAAATAATGAGGTGTCTGCTGGGCTA
The DNA here is from genome assembly GCF_018296145.1 of Oncorhynchus tshawytscha. Classification (NCBI taxonomy): domain Eukaryota; kingdom Metazoa; phylum Chordata; class Actinopteri; order Salmoniformes; family Salmonidae; genus Oncorhynchus; species Oncorhynchus tshawytscha. The sequence goes on along the minus strand of NC_056430.1, from coordinate 69,112,424 downwards.
TGTTCGCAAATAATTATAAGGTATGCTTTCGCCGTAAAGCATTTTTGAAATCTGAAACCGTGGTTTGATTCACAAGAAGTTAATCTTTAAACCTATGTTTAATAGTTGTATATTTTCTGAATTTTTATAATGTATATTTCTGTATTTGAATTTGGTGCTCTGCAATCTCACTGGATGTTGGCTAGGTGGGAGGCTAGCTTCCAACATACCCTAGAGAGGAGAAAATAGTCCTGTGTGTTAGAACATTGACATCCCAAAGCCTCTGAGATGTGCCCTTGCATTCACTCAGCCAAGTCATATCCCTCCACTGTGAGAAGGCAGTTAGAGTAGTAACCCGTCCTTTGTATGGGCCCTGTCCTGCTTGGCTGGGTTTCTTATACATCACTGTGTTGGTTGCCACAGTGCTGGGATTCTGTATCAATGAAACAAGGGCGCAAAAGATCATATTCAAATTTGTTCAAATGAGACCTGGTGGGACCGAGAAAGGGTGAGGGATGTAGGGAGAGAATGTGTACAAACAGAAAGTTAGAGAGAGATCAATCTAAATACTAGTCAGAAACATCCAGAACGTGATAGTTCATACTCAAGAATCAAAAAATGATCGCAGCCATAAACCTTGCAGTCTCTGCATTTGATTTGCTCTGTTCCTCTCTGTCCATAATATTACTTGTTAATTGAGATCACAGCTCTGCTAAGAAGATTTTGGGACCGGAGAGACCGTTAGTCTGTATATATGGCAGGACAGATGCTGACTTTTCAATAAAGGTCAAGACACCCACCAACGCCTTCATGTATCTCAAAGTCAGCCTGTCAATTTTAATGAACGCCCTGACCTTAAACAACGGAAGCATATCAGTAATTCCTGTGAATAATATCCAAAGGAGCGGTCCCATATCTCAATTGGATGCTTAGGGATTAAGGATATGAGCGAAATGAAGCCAGACTGTTTACCGTGTACCCTAAATGATATTTGATCTCTTGCAACAAGTTATTCAGATCTGCCTCCTCTCTTCATCTAAGTATTCTGAGTATCATCCCTTGGCGGTTGAGCAGTTTATTGCTCATAATTATTCAGTCTTAGCAAATAGGTAGACAGTTTTAGAAACACAGCAGTTTGATATGTCTTCAGCTGTGCTACTGCAGCAGAGCAATGTGAGGTCAAATTACGGCCTACAGATTCCTGGATGCCAGATGCTGAAACCTCTTAGAGATGAGCGTGTCTGCATGTATCCAACTTCACACATCATATCCCTGACCCCAATACAACTCAACAGGACCAGCATATCGTACATATAGAGGCTGCGAAAACACAACACATTCAATATACAATAGCTAGACGGAAACGTAACTCTTAGCTTTTGACTGCTCAAATCAACATATCTTCTCGGAAACTGAAATTATTCTCACACAACATTCTTGACTTAACTTCAACTCAACAAGACCAGTATCTTGTAGAGAGGTTGCGAAAACACAACACTTAGCTAACACAACACAACATTCTCAATGTAACAATGTATCAATGTATATTCTTAATCTACATATCTTCTTTGTAATGTCATCTCTGCTAGTTTTAGTCTTTCAGTCTCTCCAGTTCATTAATACACATTTTCACACCAAATGATCATAATTGGCCTCGTCCCTGCCTCGAGTGCAATTTCTCCCTCCGTCTGATAATGCAAGCATACTCCCCGCTCCTCTTCCCTCTCTATCCCCTTATTAGACGCTTCATTGTGGTCTTAATGATGTGCTGTATGGTGAAGTCATATTATGATAACTGACATGAATTAGTGTTGATAAAAGTGACATTATGCAATATTATAATGATCTGAAATGGGATTGCACTGTACAAGTGGATCTCGAAAGCAATGGATATCGAGTCTGGTAATTATTTAATGTTGTGAGAGGCGTGATGTGGTATTGTTAGGTTAGACTAATTGTGTTACTATGAAATGAAGTGTAATACTACATACTGTCACGCCCGCTCCCGCTCTTCCCCTGCCCTGCATTACGAACTCCTGCCACCGTTTACGCGCATCAGCGGTATTTGACTCACCTGGACTCACTCAATCACCAGTTTATTACCTTCCATATATTTGTCAGTTCCCCAGCTCTGTTCCCAGCTGCTGCATTAATTGTCTCATGTCCGTGTTACCCGTGTTCCGACGATGTTCCTGTCTTGTTTCCATGTCTGTTCCCGAATAAATCTCTGACTCCCCGTACCTGCTTCTATTCTCCAGCGTCATTCTTTACAGAATTCAGCAGCCATCACACAAAGCATCAGGGAGTAGTGGCATTCCGGTTGGTGGTGACGTCAGTCCTGGGTCACCACCGATGGAACCGGGGGTGCCTAGCCAGCTTGTCGGGCTTCCACGTCCTAGCTGGTTCGAGAGGTTTCCTTGCCTTGGTTGGCTCGGCAGGTTCCCATCCCACGTCATGCCTCCGCCGGATCATTGGGCTTCCACGCTGCAGCGGGATCGATGGGCATTCATGCCTCATGCAGATTGTCAGGCTCCTATGCCTCAGCCGGCTCGCCAGACTCCCACATCCCTGCCGGTTCGTGGGGAGTTTACCCCAGGCCGGCTTGCCCAGCGCCCATGTCTCGGCCGGCTCGCCCAGGCGGGATGCCGGGTGGCGCCCTAGTGGTGGTGGGGGGGGGTACTGTCATACCCGCACCCGCTCTTCCCCCCTGGCGCTCGAGGGCACCAGGCTGCCCTGCATGATACTCTCCTGCCACCATTAACCCACACCCACCTTCCCTCGGCACGTGCATCAGTGATATTGGACTCACCTGGACTCACTCAATCACCTGTTTATTACCTTCACTATATTTGTCAGTTCCCGGCTGCTGCATTAATTGTCTCATGTCCGTGTTACCCATGTTCCGACGCTGTTCCTGTCTTGTTTCCTTGTCTGTTCCCAAAAGAAATGTCTGACTCCCCGTACCTGCTTCTCCTGTCCGGTGTCGGCCCTTACACATACAGTTATTTTCTGGGTATTTGCATGGATTAGTCTCTCTTGTAGTAGTAATGTTCTCATGTCACACTTTTCTATGAACTGTATACTTTCCCAACTGAAATGTATCATAGTTCAAAGTTCAACACATTGATACGCTCTCCTACTGTGAATTAGTGGGTGTCAATTCGCTCCTTAAATGGTCCTAGAAAGAAAGAAAACCTTTAAAAATGACTGGATAGGCTGCTATCAGACAGGCTGCTCTGTCGACTGAGAAAAAGGTGGCTACTGTACGAGGAACTCAGAATGCATCAGTGCCACGGTGAAGGGTATATACTCTGAGCAAAGCTCTGGCTGACTAGACATGCAGGTCTTCTGAAGGTAACATCCAGTGAGTTAGAGTGGAGGGGATTCCTCTGCAGTCACTCAGCGGAATAGGGACAGAGAGAGAGAGACGAGCAAGACAGTAGATACAGAGAGAAAGACAAGAAATAGAAAGACAGAAAGAGAAAGGTTGATCTGGGACATCCCTTCCATCTCTCCGTTCCCATTTAAACCCTCCTTCCCCCCATCCCCCATTCCAAATGTGCCACTGTGGGGTCAGGCAGGGGTGAGGGGTCACATTCTTCAAATTACATATTTTTGCTGAGCTCACTCACTCACATGCTGGCTGATATTTCATGGGTCAGTGCCTATAATGAGGCCTGTGTCTCGGAGAGAAGGGGACCTACCTGATGTCTCTGACATATTACAATTGGACTTGGACGTTACCTCAAAACCACAGAGGTGCTATAGAACTTTATTGGAGTCTCAGAAAAGGGCTATGACTGAGATCTGATTTTGATAGTCATATAAACATCTGACAGTATAGGTTTTCAGATCGATTCTCAAATATTGTAGAATATCTGTGTTTATCATACTGTGTTATCCTCAAGTCAAGGCCCATACAGTATATTCCAAATTCATAAGCAGATGTCATCCTGGACTTGGCTCAAAACAAAGGATTTGCCAACATAGTCCTTTGCGTCAACAGATAGGCTTTAGTCCATGGCATTGTAACGATTTGAAAGGATACGTTGATATACAATATCTACATATTCCGTTTTACAGTGAAAGTGCTATGAAAAACACTCTCACAGTTTTGCTCTCCAAATAGGGTTTCTAGTCATTTCAACGGGCACGTCCTTCTCCCCTCCCATTTCCTGGGGTCATTCTATTAGAGAAGAGGTCATTTATATAGCTCCTTTCTCTCAATATTTAAATTCGTACCTTTTTAATTACATACTCTTGGGTTTTCCCCTCATATCCTGAAGCACACTCTAATTTACATTCTGTCATAACAGTAAATGGTTGGATTTCATCACCAGCTCTATCCGCCAGCAGGCTTATATTATGGGTTTTCAATACAAATGCGACTCGAGCAGCTCCCTTTTAAAGCCGCAGCTCTCAGTTTTGTTTATGGTTATCAAGTTAAAATCTCATCAAGCCGCCTCGTGTCAGTAATAAAGGAAAAATGATTAATCCTCTTGAGCGAGAATTCTTAATTGATTGTTATTTTTTCGTGCGGCACAGAAGTTGTCATTCGATTTCTACAACCCTCTACCTCATTGTTGTGATACTTGGTTTCTTTTGGGGTTTCTACCTCACTGGACTGGTCATGAATCTAAATTGGAAATGTGGACTTCATCATTCGATGTACAGGCCAGTGTGTACTAGTACAAATTGCACACTGACCAGTGCAGGCATACCGTACATGTTGCCTCAGACATGATGATGCAATGTATTGTTAGTCTATCTGGCCTAGAAGTCATGCTGTGTGTGGCCTTAGAAGTCTTGAGTACACCACTGGTTTTCTGACATAAATGACATAAATACTACATAAAAGGCTTCTTTCTGACAACCTTGTGAGGGGTCCTGATTGGTTGCATATGGTTGCTAGCTGACGAGGTGGCCCTAAGTGCATGTGTTGTTTTTAGTTTGCCTACCAATTGCCCCTACCACAGTGAAACCACAGAGCTGTCATGGATGCCAATGGCTTAAATCCATTTAGATTATGGATGGACTTTTGCGAACTCTGTGACAGAGTTCTGAGAATATTCTGTGGACTGAGAGAAGGTGACAGGGATGTTGCAAAAGAGAACAAGAAGAACTGCCTTCAATGCCAGCCGGACTTATCTGATTCCTGTGAACCTGGCCTGGAAAACAACATTATCCATTTCAATGAAAAAGATAAGGCGGAATGTAACTTCTTCACCCTTCTCTTCCTGAAGTTTTGGGAAGTTTTTTTCCCCTTTTTCCTTATTTTTTCTTTACTTCCTCCTTCAGATCAACTCAGCCCATCTCCTCATGCCTGATTTTTTTTCATAATATTGGCTCTGAAACTACTTATAGAGAGGAAGAAGGAGGAAACAGACAAAGGATGTAAAAGGTGGAATATGGCTTCCTTACTTCCACACTCTCAGAGTTCTTCTTTTTTCTACGTCTCTTTGGAGAGTTTCTGGAAACAACTAAACACATACCCTTTGAGGGGAACGCAGCAGGATGTATGGCAGCGAATATGTTTGATAGTACACTATCAAATCTTTCTTATTCAACCCCAGATCCCAGCCCAAAAAAACAACCCTGGTTGCAGTTAAACAAATGCACGTGTGCAATTTATTCCACAATGTGATTTGTACCCAACAGCGAGGGAAAATGTGTATTTGGGGAGTTTCTAACTTATTTTCTGCAGATCCACTCAAGCTCTGTGAGGTTGGATGGGAAGCATAGCCGCACAGCTATTTTCAGGTCTCGACAGAGATCGGGTTCAAGTCCGGGTTCATTCAGAGACTTGTCTCGAAGCCACTCCTGTGTTGTCTTGGCTGTGTGCTTAAGGTCATTGCCCTGTTGGAAGGTGAACCTTCGCCCCAGTCTGAGCACTCTGGAGCAGGTTTTCATCAAGGATCTGTCTGTACTTTGCTCCATTCATCTTTCCCATGATCTTGACTAGTCTCCCAGTCCCCGCTGCTGAAAAACATCCCCATAGCATGATGCTGCCACCACCGTGCTTCACCGTAGGGATGGTGCCAGGTTTCCTGCAGAAGTGACACTTGGTAATCAGGCCTAAGAGTTTAATCTTGGTTTCATCAGACCAGAGAATCTTTTTTCTCATGGTCTGAGAGTCCTTTAGGTGCCTTTTGGTAAACTCCAAGCGGGCTGCCGTGTGCCTTTTTCTGAGGAGAGCTTCCGTCTGGCCACTCTACTATAAAAGCCTGATTTGTGGAGTGCTGCAGAGATGGTTGTCCTTCTAGAAGGTTCTCCCATCTCCACAGAGGAACTCTGGAGCTCTATAAGAGTGACCATGGGGTTCGTGGTCACCTCCCTGACCAAGACCCGTTCCCTCCCGATTGCTCAGTTTGGCCGGGCGGCCAGCATTTGGAAGAGTCTTGGTGGTTCCAAACTGCTTTCATTTAAGAATGTGTTCTTGGGGACCTTCAATGCTGTAGACATTTTTTGGTACCCTTTCCCAGATCTGTGTCTCAACACAATCCTGACTCGGAGCTCTATGGACAATTCCTTCGATTCCATAGCTTGTTTTTTGCTCTGACATGCACTGTCAACTGTGGGACCTTAAGCAGTTGAAGTCGGAAGTTTACATACACCTAGGTTGGAGTCATTAAACTCGTTTTTCAACCACTACACACATTCCTTGTTAAACAACTATAGTTTTGGCAAGTCAGTTAGGACATCTACTTTGTGCATGACACAAGTCATTTTTCCAACAATTCTTTACAGACAGATTCTTTCTGTTATTACTTATAATTCACTGTATCACAATTCCAGGGGGTCAGAAGTTGACATACACTAAGTTGACTGTGCCTATAAACAGCTTGGCAAATTCCTGAAAATGATGTCATAGCTTTAGAAGCTTCTGATAGGCTAATTGACATAATTTGAATCAATTGGAGGTGTACCTGTGGATGTATTTAAAGGCCTACCTTCAAATTCAGTGCCTCTTTGCTTGACATCATGGGAAAATCTAAATAAATCAGCCAAGACCTCAGAAAAAAAATTGTAGACCTCAAAGTCTGGTTCATCCTTGGGAGAAATTTCCAAACGCCTGAAGGTACCACGTTCATCTGTACAAACAATAGTACACAAGTTTTACAGATGCACAATCGAGAGCATCCTGTCGGGCTGTGTCAACGCCTGGTATGGCAACTTCTCCGCCCACAACCGTAAGGCTCTCCAGAGGGTAGTGAGGTCTGCACAACGCATCACTGGGGGCAAACTACCTGCCCTCCAGGACACCTACACCACCCGATGTCACAGGAAGGCCAAAAAGATCATCAAGGACAACAACCACCCGAGCCACTGCCTGTTCACCCCGCTATCATCCAAAAGGCGAGGTCAGTGCAGGTGCATCAAAGCGGGGACTGATGGTTAAACAACCATGACTAACATTGAGTGGCTGCTGCCAACATACTGACTCATCTCTAGCCACTTTAATAATTGAAAATTTAATGTAATCAATGTATCACTAGCCACTTTAAACAATGCCACTTTATATCATGTTTACATACCCTACGTTACTCATCTCATATGTATATACTGTACTCTATGTCTAAAAACTAGTTCTCACTTTGTCATTATGGAGTATTGTGTGCAGATTGATGAGAAAAAATGTAATTAATCAATTTTAGAATAGGCCTGTAATGTAACTGTTGTGAATTGATATTATAGTTTGTCCCTCTAGGGCACCTGTAACACCCCCCTGTACTACATTGGTATGCTTGGAATGTTTTGTCCTGTAAAACGTATTAATCAATGCCGACGTTAGTTTTTACTCCCGTCTCATGTGTCCTGCCCTTACATTAGTTGTATAAGTAATACAGTGTGCTGTACAAGAGTAACAACATGTGGAAAAAGGGAAGGGGTCTGAATATTTTCCAAACTGTAAATCAAGAGTGGCCCTTCATTCATTGTGACATGGCTTTGGAAAGCCTGGATAGATTCCGTACAATCGTCGCTAATGCTAATGTGCGCACAGAAAAAGTATGAGGAAGCACCTGTGTGGAAGCACCTGCTTTCAATAGACTTTGTATCCCTTATTTACTGAAATGTTTCAATTATTTTGGCAGTTACCTGTACATTTACATAAGAAAATGAAAAACGTTATTTCATCTACTGGCCTCAGCTTCCTCTAGCTCTAAATAATGAATGGGAATCAGTTGTGCTCGTGCCATATCTGCCCAGCCAGAGCAAAGATCCCACCTGCAGACTATACCCCAAAGTCTGCTGATGTGCCCTGACCCAAGCGTGACCCCACCAAGTTACACACGACATCTGCGATCCATTGTGAGGAAAGGGCAGAACGTGTGTTAGGTCAGAAGAGGTTCTAAGGTGGCCACAAGATGAGTCAACACCATATACGTTTCAGGTCAGTGCTGATGCTTGGTGATGAGCGGAAAAAAGGCGGATGTCACCGACTCGCTCGTGGATTTGTTTCTGTGTGATCTAAAAAGCTCTCTTCGACCTCATGCAAAAATAATCATGCCTGGAGGGTGATTCTCAAACTTTTATATGTTTAAAAAAATATTTATTCTGGAAAAGAGCTTTCTGGAATGTAGAGAACAGGGGAGAACACGAGATCAAGCTAAGACGCTTGAAGATGCACAGTCAGGAGTGAAAGGGGAATGTTGAACGTGACAGAGATATCCACGAGACAGTATGTGAGGTCACTTAAAAACATCCTCCAAATGTCAGCGTTTCTTCCGCTATAGTTCTTCAAAGCACTTCAAGAGTGCATTTGTGAATGAAAGCAGTGACATGCAGTCATTCCATGAAGGCCATGCTTAAAGTACCATGAAAGAATTACTTAGGTCCATAGTGAGATATAAACTTTCATGTCTCTTAGTTTTCCCCCTGTGTTCAGTAACTTATGACACATGCAGTGTCTTGTGCTCACTCTTGGTTGTTAAATGCGTACAGTTCCATGAAAGTTAAGGTTAGGTACATTGGGAGATTGAAACATTCCTGTCTTATGGCATTTCTCCTCCGCATTGTGCTCAGTAACACTTGACAAATAGTAATAATACACATAGGGGGGTGCTTTTATTTGTCCTGTTACAAGTGTGTCATGGAAACGTGTTTCTTGCATATTCCAACTCCCCCTGAGACATCTGCAGGGAGTGGGGTTACGGGCAGGGTCACTATTGCCCTGCGCCCTAGGAGCAATAGTGTTCAGGGCCCAGCAACAGATATATCACCTTGTTGGCTCCAGGAGTCAAACCAGCGACATTGCCCAATGCTGTAAACCTCGAGGCCACCTGCAGTAGCTATACAGTACCTAGAGTGCTTACTCTTGGTTCTTATCTAAACATCTTCATTTCGCACAGTGGGAATATTCATTGACCTCCTAGTTTATTATCAAAAAAACAGACAGTCTAGGTGGTGTAGTGAATATGTTTGTGCATCAGACACATTTCCCTGTTCCTGCTGTTGTTGTTTTGTTTCAGGCGTGGACTGTTTCATATTTCATTTTCCTATCTCTGTTGCTTGTTTCTCATTTCTCAAGCTCACTCCAAGTGTCCATTGGACCCAGTCTGTAAATGTAAATGTTTTCCCTCCATTATTCATTCACGCTTGAGTTTCCACCCTCCTACTACACCTGCAAATATCTTTCTGTACCCTTAATGTGGCAATTCTCCAAAAGTCATTTTCAATTATGCTTCAATCGATTCTGTTATTAGAGGAGAGATTTTGCTGCAGATAATGTACCTTAGGGGTGACAGGTGTGTGTGTGTGTGTGTGTCTGACTGCTTCTGCGTTGTGTATATGTTCCAACAGATAAACACTATGACAGCTTGTACAATGCTGGTCCCCTTCCTGAGATAAGGTATGCTGAGGGCAGCAGAGATTATTAAAATCTAAATTTGCTGCCTTTGTTCTTCACACCTTCCTCTACTGATGCATTCTCTTCATTCTTTTTTCCCTTCTTCATTTTCTCCTCCCTTTCTTTCTCTCTCTCTGTTTCTCTTTGGTGTGCAAACACTAGCGGAATGGATTCTCACAGGCATCATAAAACTTTCAGCTCAGCTACTGTCTCTGAACTCAAAATGTTGGCAGTTTGCTAATGGGAGGCTCTTGTGATTTATCCCACAGATGTGATTGTTAATGGTGTATATTAAGGGTTGAGATTAGCCTGAGACAATGTGTTATCACCGTCCCTTTTACTATAAGCCTTATCTTCTTAGGGAGGATGTTCCCTCGGGGGGATCAAATCAGCGGGTAATCAGCGGATATTTTAGAGCGCCACTGATCGTTTTCGATAAAATTCAAACTTTCATTAAAACACAAATGCAAGGTAGTGAATTAAAGCTACACTCGTTGTGAATCTAGCCACCGAGTCAGATTTGTAAAATGCTTTTCGGCGAAAGCATGAGAAGCTATTATCTGATAGCATGTAACACCCCAAAAGACCCGTAGAGGATGTAAACAAAAATAATTAGCGTAGTCGGCGCTACACAAACCGCACAATAAAATATAAAACATTCATTACCTTTGACCATCTTCTTTCTTGGCACTCCTTGATGTCCCATAATCAATACTGGGTCTTTTTTTTGGATTAAATCGGTCCATATATAGCCTAGATATCGATCTATGAAGACTGTGTGATAAACGGAAAAAAATAGTGTCGACGATAAACTTTCACAAAACACTTCGAAATACCTTTCTAATGCAACTTTAGGTATTACTACACGTTAATAAGCTATAAAAATCATCAGGAGGCGATGTAAATCGATAGCTGGTCGTGTGGAAAAAAATGTCCGGAAAAACACAGAGACAATGCATAAAGTTGGTGGTCGGAGGGAATCGGTTCCCTTTGGTCGGATCTACCAAGAATCAAATCAGAATCAAATGAGAAGACTCTATACATCCTGTGGAAGCTGTAGGTACTGCAAGCTCGGCCTCATTTAATACGGTTCACCTTTAACAATCCATGGAAGTGGCGCATGGATATTTTTTTCCATCTCCAGTGATCAGATTTTCCTGCGCTTTTCGATGAAACAGACGTTCTGTTATAGTCACAGTCGTGATTTAAACAGTTTTAGAAACGTCTGAGTGTTTTCTATCCACACATACTAATCATATGCATATACTATATTCCTGGAATGAGTAGCAGGGTGCTGAAATGTTGCGCGATTTTTAACAAAAAGCTGCGAAAATTCGCAGCCTCCCTATTATTATCTGTTTACTGTTTCTTTATGGGCCCCCAACTCTATAGGACATTTTCTACCACATTCTCTGTGTTGACGGCATTTCTCTAAGTTGTTTTTCAAGAGGGTAGAGATGGTTTTCTTCTTGTTAAATGTAAAACACTTTTTATTCCAGCATCTCACAATGTGATCTGCTATGAGGATGGATAATGAAGAGTTAGAGCAGTTTGGGTGTTGAATAGTTCCAGTCAGCTTTTTCCCCTCAACTAGTCACTTATTTCCCTTCTAGTCCGTTATTGCATGACCTTTTCATATGACCTCTCTTCATCTGTCTCTTATTAAAATCTCTGGTCCCACAGTCTCTCTGCTTTCCAGTACTATCTATCAGAACAATAATTGTAAGGCATAACCCAATTCATGCTCATTGCGGTTTGCCTCTGCCAAACAAATCTCAGTTGCTAAACTCTCCTTTCACGTGCCGTTCAGAGGTCTCAGCATCCATCCATCCAGATTCATCGGGGTCTTGGATCTGGTGTTTGGACCCATATGGCTGCTGTTATTACCCTGCGGGAATTTCAAACGATAGCTGTAGAAATGTTTCATAGTGGGTTCAGACGTCGTGTTCAGACCCCTTTAAGACTGGACGCCAGGGCTTCATTCAGAATAATGTTTAAGCATATCAATCAGAGGAAAGATCATGTTTAGAGCCTGTAGGCTTGATCTTGCCTCGGGGTCTTAAGCTAAGAACTTTTTTTCCCCTGTTTTTTTTTAAATCTCTCTCTCTCACAGTTGCAATGTCAGGTAAAGTTGTTATTTTCTGTTAATCCCAAATCTGACACCAACAGCCTGAACATGTAAAAAAAAAAGTTATCCCTGGCTAGTGTGTTTGGTGTCTTAGTTATGCTATCACCCAGTTACTATCTCTTTGGTTTGGTCAGCTGCCAGCCAAGTCAGATGCAAGAGCCCGAGAGAGACCTCAGTCTGTCAGCTAGAAGTGCAAGACAGATCACCAACCTTTAGTTTCCCTGCTGGATCAATACAGGAATTGGACCTCTGAGTCAGTTGTGCTCCTGAACACCCCAGTCTTTATCTCTTTTGTTTTGTGTGTTATGACAGACTGAGGTGATTTGGTTTGGGAGTTTGGTCCCACTCTCGGATTTGAAGCACTGTGCTTTTTCCTCTCTCACCAGAGCCTGGTCTCCACACAGTGCCTGGTCTCCACACAGTGCCTCTGCACACCAACCACTTAATTGTTCTGCTTTACAAGCAGCCATCTGGCAAAGGCTCACAACAGTGCCTAATGCGATTTCTGGTCACTGAACATCCGGGATGCTGGTATGCAGTATGAGATACATGGCTTTAGTGTTTACGTTGAAGTAAATCAGAGTTTAACTCTAGGATATGAGAGATGTTTTCTCATGCCTCAAACTGTGTACAATTGGAATGGTTGATTAAACTGCTTCAAGCTCTCTTATTTACCTTGAATAACTAACTTCTTTACTATGAAAATAAAATATATACACTGCTCAAAAAAATATAGGGAACACTTAAACAACACAATGTAACTCCAAGCCAGTCACACTTCTGTGAAATCAAACTGTCCACTTAGGAAGCAACACTGATTGACAATAAATTTCACATGCTGTTTTGCAAATGGAATAGACAACAGGTGGAAACTATAGGCAATTAGCAAGACACCCCAAATAAAGGAGTGGTTCTACAAGTGGTGACCACAGACCACTTCTCAGTTCCTATGCTTCCTGGCTGATGTTTTGGTCACTTTTGAATGCTGGCGGTGCTTTCACTCTAGTGGTAGCATGAGACGGAGTCTACAACCCACGCAAGTGGCTCAGGTAGTGCAGCTCATCCAGGATGGCACATCAATGCGAGCTGTGGCAAGAAGGTTTGCTGTGTCTGTCAGCGTAGTGTCCAGAGCATGGAGGCGCTACCAGGAGACAGGCCAGTACATCAGGAGATGTGGAGGAGGCCGTAGGAGGGAAACAACCCAGCAGCAGGACCGCTACCTCCTTAGTCATGGTGTGGGGTAGCATTTCTTTGGGGGGCTGCACAGCCCTCCATGTGCTCGCCAGAGGTAGCCTGACTGCCATTAGGTACCGGGATGAGATCCTCAGACCCCTTGTGAGACCATATGCTGGTGCGGTTGGGTTCCTCCTAATGGAAGACAATGCTAGACCTCATGTGGCTGGAGTGTGTCAGCAGTTCCTGCAGGAGGAAGGCATTGATGCTATGGACTGGCCAGCCCGTTCCCCAGACCTGAATCCAATTGAGCACATCTGGGACATCATGTCTCGCTCCATCCACCAACGCCACGTTGCACCACAGACTTTCCAGGAGTTGGCGGATGCTTTAGTCCAGGGCTGGGAGGAGATCCCTCAGGAGACCATCCGCCACCTCATCGGGAGCATGCCCAGACGTTGTAGGGAGATCCTACAGGCACGTGGAGGCCACACACACTACTGAGCCTCATTTTGACTTGTTTTAAGGACATTACATCAAAGTTGGATCAGCCTGTAGTGTGGTTTTCAAATCCAGACCTCCATGGGTTGATAAATTTGATTTCCATTGATCATTTTTGTGTGATTTTGTTGTCAGCACATTCAACTGTGTAAAGAAAAAAGTAATTAATAAGAATATTTCATTCATTCAGATCTAGGATGTGTTATTTTAGTGTTCACTTTATTTTTTTGAGCAGTGTATATATTTGTTATTTTTTTATTTAACCTTTATTTAACCAGGCAAGTCAGTTAAGAACAAATACTTATTTACAATGAAGGCCTACCAAAAGGCAAAATGCCTCCTGCGGGTACGGGGGCCTGGGTTTATAATAAATAAATAAATACAATAATAATATATGATAAAGCACACATCACAACAAGAGAGACAACACTACATAAAGAGAGACCTAAAGACAACAACATGGCAAGGCAGCAACACATTACAACACAGCATGGTAGCAACACAACATAACAACAACATGGTAGCAGCACAAAACATGGTACAAACATTATTGGGCACAGTCAACAGCACAAAGGTCAAGAAGGTAGAAACAACAATACATCACACAAAGCAGCCACAACTGTCAGTAAGAGTGTCCATGACTGATTCTTTTAATGAAGAGATTGAGATAAAACTGTCCAGTTTGAGTGTTTGTTGCAGCTCGTTCCAGTTGCTAGCTGCAACACACTGAAAAGAGGAGCGACCCAGGAATGTGTGTGCTTTGGGGACAATGAACAGAGTGTGACTGGCAGAACAAGTGTTGTATGTGGAGGATGAGGGCTGCAGTAGATATCTCAGATAGGGAGTGAGGCCTAAGAGGGTTTTATAAATAAGCATCATCCAGTGGGTCTTGCGACGGGTATAGAGATGATCAGTTTACAGAGGAGTAAAGAGTGCAGTGATGTGTCCTATAAGGACCACCGGTGGCAAATCTGATGGCCAAATAGTAAAGAACATCTAGCCCCCCGAGAGTACCCTTACCTGACGATCTATAAATTACGTCTCCGTAATCCTTTTTTTTCTTCCACCTTTATTTAACCAGGTAGGCTAGTTGAGAACAAGTTCTCATTTACAACTGTGACCTGGCCAAGATAAAGCATAGCAGTGTGAACAGACAACAACACAGAGTTACACATGGAGTAAACAATAAACAAGTCAACAAGTTAACACAGCAGAATTTTTTATTATTTTTTCATTTAAAAAAATAGTCTCTATATATTGTGTGCAAAAGGCATGAGGAGGTAGGCGAATAATTACAATTTAGCAGATTAACACTGGAGTGATAAATGTTCAGATGGTCATGTGCAGGTAGAGATACTGGTGTGCAAAAGAGCAGAAAAGTACATAAATAAAAACAGTATGGGGATGAGGTCGGTAAATTGGGTGGGCTATTTACCGATGGACTATGTACAGCTGCAGCGATCGGTTAGCTGCTCAGATAGCAGATGTTTAAAGTTGGTGAGGGAGATAAAAGTCTCCAACTTTATCTATTTTTGCAATTCGTTCCAGTCACAGGCAGCAAAGAACTGGACGGAAAGGCGGCCAAATGAGGTATTGGCTTTAGGGATGATCAGTGAGATACACCTGCTGGAGCGCGTGCTATGGGTGGGTGTTGCCATCGTGACCAGTGAACTGAGATTAGGCGGAGCTTTACCTAGCATGGAATTGTAGATGACCTGGAGCCAGTGGGTCTGGCGACGAATATGTAGCGAGGGCCAGCCGACTAAAGCATACAGGTCGCAGTGGTGGGTGGTATAAGGTGCTTTAGTAACAAAGCGGATGGCACTGTGATAAACTGCATCCAGTTTGCTGAGTAGAGTGTTGGAAGCTATTTTGTAGATGACATCGCCGAAGTCGAGGATCGGTAGGATAGTCAGTTTTACTAGGGTAAGTTTGGCGGCGTGAGTGAAGAAGGCTTTGTTGCGAAATAGAAAGCCGATTCTAGATTTGATTTTGGATTGGAGATGTTTGATATGAGTCTGGAAGGAGTGTTTACAGTCTAGTCTGACACCTAGGTACTTATAGATGTCCACATATTCTAGGTCGGAACCATCCAGGGTGGTGATGCTAGTCGGGCGTGCGGGTGCAGGCAGCGAACGGTTGAAAAGCATGCATTTGGTTTTACTAGCGTTTAAGAGCAGTTGGAGGCCACGGAAGGAGTGTTGTATGGCATTGAAGCTCGTTTGGAGGTTAGATAGCACAGTGTCCAAGGAAGGGCCAGAAGTATACAGAATGGTGTCGTCTGCTTAGAGGTGGATCAGGGAATCGCCCGCAGCAAGAGCAACATCATTGATATATACAGAGAAAAGAGTCGGCCCCTAGAATTGAACCCTGTGGCACCCCTATAGAGACTGCCAGAGGACCGGACAACATGCCCTCCGATTTGACACACTGAACTCTGTCTGCAAAGTAGTTGGAGAACCAGGCAAGGCAGTCATTAGAAAAACCGAGGCTACTGAGTCTGCCGATAAGAATATGGTGATTGACAGAGTCGAAAGCCTTGGCCAGGCCGATGAAGACGGCTGCACAGTACTGTCTTTTATCGATGGCGTTTATGATATCGTTTAGTACCTTTAGCGTGGCTGAGGTGCACCCATGACCGGCTCGGAAACCAGATTGCACAGCAGAGAAGGTACGGTGGGATTCGAGATGGTCAGTGATCTGTTTGTTGACTTGGCTTTCGAAGACCCTAGATAAGCAGGGCAGGATGGATATAGGTATGTAACAGTTTGGGTCCAGGGTGTCTCCCGCTTTGAAGAGGGAATTGACCGCGGCAGCTTTCCAGTCCTTGGGGATCTCAGACGATATGAAAGAGAGGTTGAACAGCCTGGTAATAGGTGTGGCGACAATGACGGCGGATAGTTTCAGAAATAGAGGGTCCAGATTTTCAAGCCCAGCTGATTTGTACGGGTCCAGGTTTTGCAGCTCTTTCAGAACATTTGCTATCTGGATTTGGGTAAAGGAGAAGTTGGGGAGGCTTGGGCAAGTAGCTGCGGGGGGGTGTAGCTGTTGGCCGAGGTTGGAGTAGCCAGGAGGAAGGCATGGCCAGCCGTTGAGAAATGCTTGTTGAAGTTTTCGATTATCATGGATTTATCGGTGGTGACCGTGTTACCTAGCCTCAGTGCAGTGGGCAGCTGGGGGAGGTGCTCTTGTTCTCCATGGACTTTACAGTGTCCCAGAACTTTTTGGAGTTAGAGCTACAGGATGCAAATTTCTGCTTGAAAAAGCTGGCCTTTACTTTCCTGACTGACTGCGTGTATTGATTTCTGACTTCCCTGAACAGTTGCATATCGCTGGGACTATTCTAAGCTATTGCAGTCCGCCACAGAATGTTTTTGTGCTGGTAAAGGGCAGTCAGGTCTGGAGTGGACCTATATCTGTGGCTATATCTGTTCTTAGTTCTGCATTTTTTGAACAGAGCATGCTTATCTAAGATGGTGAGAAAGTTACTTTTAAAGAATGACCAGGCATCCTCAACTGACAGGATGAGGTCAATATCCATCCAGGATACCCGGGCCAGGTCTATTAGAAAGGCCTGCTCGTGTTTTAGGGATCATTTGACAGTGATTAGAGGTGGTCGTTTGACTGTGGACCCGTAGCGGATACAGGCAATGAGGCAGTTATCGCTGAGATCCTGATTGAAGACAGCGGAGGTGTATTTGGAGGGCCAGTTGGTCAGGATAACGTCTATGAGGGTGCCCTTGCTTACAGATTTATGGTTGTACCTGGTGGGTTCCTTGATGATTTGTGTGAGATTGAGGGCATCTAGCTTAGATTGTAGGACTGCCGGGGTGTTAAGCATATCCCAGTTTAGGTCACCCAACAGAACAAACTCTGAAGCTAGATGGGGGGCGATCAATTCACAAATGGTGTCCAGGGCACAGCTGGGAGCTGAGGGGGGTCGGTAGCAGGCGGCAACAGTGAGAGACTTATTTCTGGAGAGATTAATTTTTTTAATTAGAAGTTCGAACGTTTTGGGTATGGACCTGGAAAGTACGACATTACTTTGCAGGCTCTCTGCAGTAGACTGCAACTCCTCCCCCTTTGGCAGTTCTATCTTGACTGAAAATGTTATAGTTGGGTATGGAAATCTCAGAATTTTTGGTGGCCTTCCTAAACCAGGATTCAGACACAGGAAGGACATCAGGGTCGGCAGAGTGTGCTAAAGCAGTGAGTCAAACAAACTTGACATGCATGAAACCAAGGCTTTTTCAATCACAGAAGTCAACAAATGAGGGTGCCTGGGGTCATGCAGTGCCTGGGTTTACCTCCACATCACCCGCGGAACAGAGGAGGAGTAGAATGAGGGTGCGGCTAAAGGCTATCAAAACTGGTCGCTGTTGTTGTCTCACTCTCCCAATCTAGCATCTTGTCCTGACAAAATATCCCATTTAAAACGGGAACGTTTTTTTCCCAAAAATTAAAATACTGCCCCTAGAGTCGCAACATAAGGGACAAGGCAGCTGTGAGGAGGAGGGTTTATTCTCCAGGTCTTTAACCTCTCTAGAGTACCTAGCGTCCCATCTGGCCAACATCCAGTGAGGTTGCAGAGCACCAAATTTAATAACAGAAATGCTCATCATAAAAATTCAGAAAACAAAACATATTTTACATAGGTTTAAAGATTAACTTCTTGTTAAACCAACCACAGTGTCATATTTATAAAATGCTTTTTGCGAAAGCATACCTATCCCAGAACATACCTAGCCCAGAACATAGCCCAGTTGACAAATTATTACAAACAGTAACCAGCGAAGCAGAAGCGTTACAAAACTCAGAAATAGAGATACAATTAATCCCTTACCTTTGTTGATCTTCATATGGTGGCAATCTGAAGACATTCATTTACTCAATAAATGTTGCTTTTGTTCGATGAAGTCTCTTTATATCCAAAAACCTCCCTTTTGTTAGCGCGTTTTCTTCAGTAATCCACAGGCTCAAACTCAGTCAAAACAATCAGACAAAAAAATCCAAGTTGTATCCGTAAAGTTCATAGAAACATGTCAAACGATGTTTATATTCAATCCTCAGGTTGTTTTTTAGCCTAAATGATCTATAACATTTCAACCGGACAATAACGTTGTCAATATAAAAGGTAAACAAGAAATGCACATGCGCCTGGAAAAGATCTGCGACACGTTAGGGTCCACTCGTTCAGACTGGTCTTACTCCCATTTATAGAATACAAGCCTGAAACGATTTCTAAAGACTGTTGACATCAAGTGGAAGGCATAGGAACTGCAAATGGAGTCCTAAGTCAATGGATACTGTAATGGCATTGAATAGAAAACTACAAAACCAAAAAACAAAACTACTTCCTGAATGGATTTGTCTCAGGTTTTCACCTGCTAAATCAGTTCCGTTATATTCACAGACACTATTTTAACCGTTTTGGAAACTTCAGAGTGTTTCCTATCCAAATCCACCATATGCATAACATATCTTCTGGGCCCGAGTAGCAGGCCGTTTAATTTGGGCATGCTTTTCATCCAAAATTCCGAATGCTGCCCCCTACCCTTGAGAGGTTAACCATTTTCCAGAACTTCTTGGGGTTAGACCCACAGAGAGAGACCTGCTCCCTAAAGTAAATAACTTTGGCCTTCCGGATAGCCTGCGTGCACTTATTTCAAATTTGCCTAAACGATAGCCAGTCAGCTTGACTATTCATCTGCTGAGCCTTTCACCTAATGCAATTCTTGAGGTGGAGTAACTCTGCAAGATCACGGTCGAACCAGGGCCTGAACCTGTTTTTAATTCTCATTTTCTTTATGGGGGGCGTGTTTGTTTACAATACCACTGAAAATATTTAAAAAAGATGGTCCAAGCATCTTCGACAAATCTGATTCTATACAATTTTACAGAGGCCAGGTCATGAAGAAAAGCTTGCTCATGAAAGTTTTTTAGCAAGCATCTATGACAAATAAGGACAGGTCGTTTCACTGAGCAGCAATTATGAACACAGGCTGTAAAACAGTGATCACTAAGGTCATTACAGAAAACACCAGACTGATACCTATCATGATTATTTGTGAGGATAACATCGAGGAGACTAGCCTTTTCTCGGTGTTTGGAGTCATACCTTGTGGGATTGGTAATAATCTGAGAAAGATTTAGGGAGTCCCATTGCTTTAGGACTTGGTCAGGTGGTCTAAGCATGTCCCAGTTTAGGTCACCTAACAGAACAAATTCAGACTTAGTGTAAGCGGCCAGGAGAGCGCTTAGGGCAGGTAGGGTACATGTCAGTGCTGATGGAGGACGATAGCACCCAGCAACAGTTAACAAAGAGCTATTTGAAAGTTTAATGCTTAAAATCAGCAAATCAAATTGTTTGGGAACAGACGTGGTGGAGACAACCGAGCACTGAAGGTGATCCTTGGTAAAGATTTCCACCACCCCACCTTTAGAAGATCTGTCTTGTCGAAAAAGGTTTAACAAGAAAGGTTAACATTAGTATTCAAAACACTCTTTCTTAACCACATCTCAGGAATGACCAACAAATCTGGGTTGGAGCTATGAACCCACACTTTCAATTGATCCATTTGAGGTAATAAGCTTCTGGTGTTAACGTGCAGAAAACCCAGGCTTTTACAAGAGCGAAATCAGTGAAGCAGATATCAGAGCACAAATCAGAATTGGGGCTAGCAACTGTAGATGGGCCAGAGTATACATGCACATTTCCTGACATCATCAACAGTAATACAATCAAGGCACTGCATATTACAGGGAGAGCTCTGCAGTGTTGATTTATGACAACTGAATGTGCATCAGATGGCAACAAGATCATATTGTACAGCAATTTAATCAGGTAACATGAATACAAAGCCGGTGAGAGGTGGTTAGAATGGGATGGGAGGCCAGAAGTCTGTGTAACCAATAGAGAGTCAGAGTCCCGAGTTTGGGAACAAACATAGTCAGTCCCACGGTTGGGTAAAGAAAGTTTAGCAAAACAGCAAAATGCACAAGAATTTAAAAAAATATATAATGACTTGTGGCTAGCCATTGTAAGTTCAGAGTCATTCGCCCCAATAGTGCGTGTGTGCTGAGGTGAGCGAAAGCTCGGGAGAGAGGGGTGAGTGTGGTGCAGGTACCTGTACCAGACAGGCCAGGACAGACATTGAGCAGATCACCAGGTAGAATCCAAGCAGCAGTGCAGCAAGCAGTGGGAGTAGGTGTCACACCCACTTGGGAGAAGATTTATTTCTAGAGGCCGATTTCTTGTAGAATTTCTTTATTAAAAAAATATATATTTCACCTTTATTTTGCCAGGTAGGCAAGTTGAGAACAAGTTCTCATTTACAACTGTGACCTGGCCTAGAAAAAAGCAAAGCAGTTCGACACATACAACAACACAGAGTTACACATGGAATAAACAAAACATACAGTCAATAATACAGTTGAAGAAAATCTATATACAGTGTGTGCAAATGAGGTAAGAAAAGGGAGGTAAGGCAATAAATAGGCCATGGTGCTAAAGTAATTAAAATATACCAATTAGACACTAGAGTGATTGATGTACAGAAGATGAATGTGCAAGTAGAAATACAGGAGTGCAAAGGAGCAAGATAAATAAATACCGTATGGGGATGAGGCAGTTGGATGGCCTATTTACAGATGGGCTATGTACAGGTGCAGTGATCTGTGAGCTGCTCAGACAGCTGGTGCTTAAAGCTAGTGAGGGAGGTAAGAGTCTCCAGCGTCAGTGATTTTTGCAATTCATTCCAGTCATTGGCAGCAGAGAACTGGAACGAAAGGCGGCCAAATGAGGAATTGGCTTTGGGGCTGACTGGAGAGATATACCTGCTGCAGCACATGCTACGGGTGGGTGCTGCTATGGTGACCAGTGAGCTGAGAAAAGGCGGGGCCTTAACAATCAGAGACTTGTAGATGACCTGAAGAGTGGGTTTGGCGACAAGTAAGAAGCGAGGGCCAGCCAACGAGAGTGTACAGGTCGCAGCGGTGGGTAGTATATGGGGCATTGGTGACAAAACGGATGTCACTGTGATAGACAATCCAATTTGTTGAGTAGAGTGTTGGGGGCTATTCTGTAAATGACATCGCCGAAGTCGAGGATCGGTAGGATGGTCAGCCTGTGGAGGAAGCTTTGTTGCAAAATAGAAAGCCGATTCTAGATTTAATTTTGGATTGGAGATGCTTAATGTGAGTCTGGAAGGAAAGTTTACAGTCTAACCAGACCCCTAGGTATTTGTAGTTGTCCAAATGTTCTAATCAGATCCATCCAGAGTAGTGATGCTAGTCGGGCGGGCGGGCAGGTGTGGGCAGCGATCGGTTGAAGGGCATGCATTTAGTTTTATTTGCATTAAAGAGCAGTTGGAGGCCACGGAATGAGAGTTGTATTGCATTGAAGTTCATCTGGAGGTTAGTTAACACAGTGTCCAAAGAAGGGCCAGAAGTATACAGAATGGTGTCGTCTGCATAGAGGTGGATCAGAGAATCACAAGCAGCAAGAGCGACATCATTGATATATACAGAGAGGAGAGTCGGCCCGAGAATTCAACCCTATGGCACCCCCATAGAGACTGCTAGAGGTCCGGACAACAGGCCCTCCGATTTGACACACTGATCTCTGTCAGAGAAGTAGTTGTTGAACCAGGC
Source organism: Oncorhynchus tshawytscha (assembly GCF_018296145.1). Taxonomy (NCBI): domain Eukaryota; kingdom Metazoa; phylum Chordata; class Actinopteri; order Salmoniformes; family Salmonidae; genus Oncorhynchus; species Oncorhynchus tshawytscha. The sequence goes on along the minus strand of NC_056430.1, from coordinate 69,090,144 downwards.
GAGGCAATCATTTAAGAAACCAAAGCTGTTTAGTCTGCCGATAAGAATGTGGTTACTGACAGAGTCGAAAGCCTTGGCCAGGTCGATGAATACGGCTGCACAGTAATGTCTCTTATCAATGGCAGCTATGATATCGTTTAGGACCTTGAGCGTGGCTGAGGTGCACCCATGACCAGCTCTGAAACCAGATAGCAAAGCGGAGAAGGTGCGGTGGGATTCGAAATGGTTGGTAATCTGTTTGTTAACTTGGCTTTCAAAGACCTTAGAAAGGCAGGATAGGATACATATAGGTCTGTAGCGGTTTGGGTCTAGAATGTCTCCCCCTTTGAAGAGGGGGATGACCGCGGCAGCTTTCCAATCTTTGGGAATCTCAGACGATACGAAAGAGAGGTTGAACAGGCTAGTAACAGGGGTTGCAACAATTTTGGCAGATAATTTTAGAAAGACAGGGTCCAGATTATCTAACCCGGCTGAGTTGTAGGGGTCCAGATTTGCAGCTCTTTCAGAACATCAGCTATCTGGATTTGGGTGAAGGAGAAATGGTGGGGGCTTGGACGGGTTGCTGTGGAGGGTGCCGGGCAGTTGACCGGGGTAGGAGTAGCCAGGTTGAAAGCATGGCCAGCATGGCCAGCCGTGATGACAGTGTTTCCTAGCCTCAGTGCAGTGGGCAGCTGGGAGGAGGTGATCTTATTCTCCATGGACTTTACAGTGTCCTAGAACTTTTTTGAGTTTGTACTACAGGATGCAAATTTCTGTTTGAAAATGCATGCCTTAGCTTTCCTAACTGCCTGTATTTATTTATTAATAACCAGGCATCCTCTACTGACGGGATGAGGTCAATGTCATTCCAGGATATCCCTGCCAGGTCGATTAGAAAGGCCTGTTCTCTGAAGTATTTAAGGGAGCCTTTGACAGTGATGACGGGTGGTCGTCTGCCCGCAGACCAATTACGGATGCAGACAATGCGGCAGTGATCTCCGAGATCTGAGAAAATGAAAGTGAATGGTCTTTGAACAGCAGGAGTGAGCTTCAGAGGCCGCTTCAAAGACGCCTGACACTTTTGGGCCCAAAGGCCTTTTCGTTCCCACCTTAGTGCTAATTGAATTTGTATCTGGCTCAGTTCCAGGTTGGAATGGTGTCCTCAGGTCTCTGCTGTTTGTTGGCTAGAGCACCCTCCATATAGTTTGGAAAAATACAACCTTGGAAGCAGTAATCACTCAGGTTAATTTTGGTCAAAATTAGGTTGTAGGTTGTGTATATCCCGCCCCAATCAGACACATTGACGGCCCTGAAAGAACTTAATTTGACTCTATGTAAACTGGAAACCACATATCTTGAGGCTGAATTTATTGTAGCTGGGGATTTTAACAAGGCTAATCTGAAAACAATCTGACAACATTAGCATATTGAATGCGCAACCCGCGCCGGCAAAACCCTTAATCATTGTTATTCTATCTTCCGCAGCGCATATAAAGCCCTCCCCCGCCCTCCTTTCGGAAAATCTGACCACAACTCCATTTTGTTGCTCCCAGCCTATAGACAGAAACTAAAACAGGAATCGCCCGTACTCAGGTCTGTTCAACCCTGGTCTGACCAATCGGATTCCATGCTTCAAGATTGCTTTGATCACGTGGACTGGGATATGTTCCGCATAGCGTCGGACAATAACATTGATGAATACACTGATTCGGTGAGCGAGTTTATTAGCAAGTGCATCGGTGATGTTGTGCCCACAGCGTCTATAAAAAAAAATTCCCCAACCAGAAACCGTGGATTGATGGCATCATTTGCGCAAAACTGAAAGCGCGAACCACGGCTTTTAATCAGGGCAAGGTGACTGGAAACATGACCGAATACAAACAGTGTAGCTATTCACTCCGCAAGGCAATCAAACAAGCTAAGCATCAGTATAGAGACAAAGTAGAGTCGCAATTCAATGGCTCAGACATGAGAGGTATGTGGCAGTGTCTACAGTCAATCACGGACTACAAAAGGAAAGCCAGCCCTGTCGCGGACCACGATGTCTTGCTCCCAGCTCACTTTAAGGACAACACAGTGCCACTGACACGGCCCGCTACCAAAACCTGCGGGCTCTCCTTCACTGCAGCCAACCTGAGTAAAACATTTAAAAGTGTTAACCCTCGCAAGGCTGCCTGCCCAGACGGCATCCCCAGCCACGTCCACAGAGCATGCGCAGACCAACTGGCTGGTGTGTTTACAGACATATTCAATTAGTCCTTATCCCAGTCTGCTGTTCCCACATGCTTCAAGAGGGCCACCATTGTTCCTGTTCCCAAGAAAGCGAAGGTAACTGAGCTAAATGACTATCGCCCCGTAGCACTCACTTCCGTCATCATGAAGTGCTTTGAGAGACTAGTCAAGGACTATATCACCTCCACCCTACCTGAAACCCTAGACCCACTCCAATTTGCTTACTGCTCCAATAGGTCCATAGACAGCGCAATCAAACTGCACACTTCCCTAACCCATCTGGACAAGAGGAATACCTATGTAAGAATGCTGTTCATCGACTACAGCTCAGCATTAAACACGATAGTAACCTCGAAACTTGTCATTAAGCTCGAGACCCTGGGTCTCGACCCCTCCCTGTGCAACTGTATCCTGGACTTCCTGACGGGCCGCCCCCAGGTGGTGAGGGTAGGTAACAACATCTCCACCCCGCTGATCCTTAACACTGGGGCCCCACAAAGGCGCATTCTCAGACCTCTCCTGTACTCCCTGTTCACCCATGACTGCGTGACCATGCACGTCTCCAAATCAATCATCAAGTTTGCAAATGACACTACAGTGGTCAGCTTGATTACCAACAGCGACGAGACGGCCTACAGGGAGGAGGTGAGGGCCCTCGGAGTGTGGTATCAGGAAAATAACCTCACACTCAATGTCAACAAAACAAAGGAGATGATCTTGGACTTCAGGAAACAGCAGAGGGAGCAGCCCCCTTTCCACATCGAAGGGAGAGTAGTAGAGAAGTTCCTCGACAAACTGAAATGGTCCACCCACACAGACTGCGTGGTGAAGAAGGCGCAGCAGCACCTCTTCAACCTCAGGAGGCTGATGTAATTCGGCTTGTCACCAAAAACACTCACAAACTTTTACACAATCGAGAGCATCCTGTAGGGCTGTATCACCGCCTGGTACGGCACCTGCTCCGCCCACAACCGTAAGTCTCTCCAGAGGGTAGTGAGGTCTGCATAACGCATCACCAAGGGCAAACTACCTGCCCTCCAGGACACCTACACCACCCGATGTCACAGGAAGGCCAAAAAGATCATCAATGACAACAACCACCCGAGCCACTGCGTGTTCACCCCGCTATCATCCAGAAGGCGAGGTCAGTACAGGTGCATCAAAGTGGGGACCAAGAGACTGAAAAACAGCTTCTATCTCTAAGGACATCAGACTGTTAAACAGCCATCACTAACATTGAGTGGCTTCTGCCAACATACTGACTCATCTCTAGCCACTTTAATAAAGAAAAAGTGATGTAATAAATGTATCACTAGCCACTTTAAACAATGCCACTTTATATAATGTTTACATACCTTACATTACTCATCTCATATGTATATACTGTACTCTATACCATCTACTGCACCTTGCCTATGCCGTTCGGCCATCGCTCATTCATATTTTTTATGTACATATTCTTATTCATTCCTTTACACTTGTGTATAAGTTAGTTGTTGTGAAATTGATAGGTTAGATTACTTGTTAGATATTACTGCATGGACGGAACAAGAAGCACAAGCATTCCACTACACTCGCATTAACGTCTGCTAACCATGTGTATGTGACAAATAGCATTTTATTTTATTTGGATTTGTAGTTTTGATCTGGAGCGAAGGCAATGCTGTGGAGGGTAGCGTGCTGTGTAAGTACCTGCCAAAATATCCAAGTTTATCTAACTCCAAATCTATCCTTTAGTAAAAAAAAAGTAAAATGGATGAGCTCACATTAAGCTGTGTCTCTCTCTCTCTGAGGGGGGCGTATCCACACTACCTCAGGGTTTCTTCCTCGATGCAGGCAGACACAACAACAGCAGACAGTGCAACTACTGCAGTACCATATCCCTTCTCTGATAGTCAAGTAATATTTCAGACTGCTGCTATCTTCTATCAGCAAGCCAAAACCGCATTCGTTTCAGATGCCTGGGAAGTGATGTGATATTTCATGCTTGCTACTCCAACAGCAAGAGTGACTATTAACTCTCTACTGTGCTGCGGAAGAACCTTCAGCTATGTTTCGCTCAGAATTTATATTCTGAAGGCAAATGACGTTTTGTCTTTTTCTCAGAATCTCCCTTCACTTGCAACAGTGCCTTTGGCTCTCTCTTTCTCACTGTCCCTCAACACATTGTATTCAGACCATAACCTAGACAGAAACACCGAACACCAGATAAACAACCATCTCGGTAGACAGGGGCTGATGAGGAAGAAATGACTGAATAAGGAGAAGTGCCTATTGTTTGATGGTGTAGCCAGGTTTAAAAATGGCAATGTAATGCTAATTATGAGTACAGCTTCCTTCCCCACAGACACTCATGAATATGTAGTCATTCTAGGTTTTCGATTAACAAAAAGGCACCTTAGAAATTAGATTAACTGTAGGAAGCATATGAGTTATGGATTGGAGGTTTGATTAAATGCATTTCTGTCTGATTGTAGTATGTCTGTGACACTCTCACACCAGAGCCTTAGTACTTGAGGATAGAACTAAGAGGTGAAAAGTAAAATGTATGCATAGCCTACATACAATTCAACAGCTATATATCTCTTCAGTTTATACTTGACAAGCCACTCAGGCAGGCAGCAGTCTGTGTCTGGTCTGTAATGTCCCTGCCTGCTGCGGACACGAGAAGGCTCCAACAATATAACGTAGCCCTTGGGAGCTTCCCAGTGCTCGGAGGCCCGTTCCACATAATATTCCCCTCTCCAATCACCCGTTCAATTCTACAACTCTTTTTAAATATCCTGTAGAAGCTGTCAGCATGCTCTCATGCAGTGTCTTTCTCTCTCGTTATTCTACTTTGTAATCATCGTGACCGTCTCTCCCCGGCACTCAGGAATGAACTGGAATGAAGAAAGATCTTATTGTAATTTCAATCGAAACTGTATTACTGGCGGAGCTGCACTACTCTCTGCCGACTACGCCATTAGAAGAAAAAAAACCTGAACAGCTATAAAATAAGAATACGTTCCCATTTGTCTTTCCACACGCATACTGTAAGTTGCACCGCACATCCAAAGGGGGTTAACTTCTTGGCGCACCCATTAGCAGGATCATTTTCGTCAACATCCGCTGAATTGCAGATTCAAATTGCTGAATTGCGCCAAATTCAAATTAAATTATTAAAAATATTACATTTTCATGAAATCACAAGTGCAATATAACAAAACACAGCATAGCTTGTTGTTAATCCACCTGGCGTGGCAGATTTTAAAAAAGCTTTATAGCTAAAGCAAACCAAGTGTTTATGTAAGGACATCTCTCTCAGCAGACAAAACATTACAAACAGCTAGCAGCAAAGTCAGAAAAGCAATAAAATGAATCGCTTACCTTTGATGATCTTCGGATGTTTGCACTCACGAGACTCCCAGTTACACAATAAATGTTCCTATAAAGATTATTTTTACATCCAAAATACCTCCATTTGGTTGGCGCGTTATGTTCAGAAATCCACAGGCTCGAGCGATCCCGACGGAGCAGACTGAAATTCCAAATAGTATCAGTAAAGTCAAACGTTTTTTTTATAATCAATCCTCAGGTTGTTTTTACAATAAATAATCGATAATATTTCAACCGGACCGTAGCTTTTTCAATAGGAGAGAGAGAGAAAATGTCTGCTCCAAGCTGTTGGCGCATGCAAAACTCTGCTGGCACCCAGCCATCCACTGATGCGATTTGATCGTTCTTGCTCATTTTTCAGAATAAAAGGCTGAAACTATATCTAAAGACTGTTCACACCATGTGGAAACCATAGGGAAAGGACTCTGGGTGATATCCCTTTAAATGGAGGGAAGGCATGCAATGGAACAGGTAGCTTTCAAAATAAGAGGCACTTCCTGGTTGGATTTTCCTCAGGTTTACGCCTGCAATATCAGTTCTGTTATACTCACAGACAACATTTTGACAGTTTTGGAAACTTTAGAGTGTTTTCTACCCTAATCTGACAATTATATGCATATTCTAGCTTCTGGGCCTGAGAAATAGGCAGTTTAATTTGGGTACGTATTTCGTACAGACTGCCGCCTACACTCAACAGGTTAATGCTGAGTGGGTGTGGACTTTTTGCAGTCTGTCACGGTCGTCCTCCTCTTCATCTGAAGTTTTGAGTTTTGAATGACTGTTTTTTGCTCTGCACTCTGAAATGTTTATATATACACAAAAAGAAAAGGACGTACCAAGTATACAAGCATTGTGCGAGTACCCTTTCATACATGAAGGGCACTTTTCGTCATTTACTGTATGATCCATGAGAATCTACATATTGCAAATGTACGGTCCCTTACTAGACGTCCACCAAGGTTTGTAAAATTTGCTGATGGTGGCAGGCCGTGCACCGGGGCCAGATGTTCCGGGAAGTCATCGAACGAAGTCTCTCGGACATTCGGTTTCCGTTTTATAAAATGTTAAAATTTTGGTCATTTTTCCACTGTCCGGGTAAATTCCACCTGATGGAAAATGACTTCAAAGACGAAACTTGGTGAGTATAGATTTGGACTAATGGGCTGTTTGCCCAGAAACAAGATGGCGTCGAGGCCTCAACTCTTTTTGATTTAAGGCCATTTTTCTGGGATTAAAGGTCAAAAACTAAAATAGAGCGCTAATTTGACCACTTCACATCAAAGTACATGAACCTACAGTGTCAGGAGAAAAAGAACCAGCCATTTATCTATCACAATTTAAGAGAAATTACACATCATGTACAATTGGTGATGGTCAAAGAAATGTGTTGTTTTTTTCCAAAAAGTTACAGATCCAGTTGCGGCGTGTTCAGACAAATCCGTTAGGGTGGGTTTCGGAGCTCTGCCTACCCCAATGAGGATATGTGTTCACTTTCAGCCTCCTGTGACAACCGGAAGTGCCTTAAATTGAGGTCATAGAGGCTGTTTGGAAGGGTTAACTTCTTTGGGACTGGGGGGCAGTATTGAGTAGCTTGGATAAAAAGGTGCCCAGAGTAAACTGCCTGCTACTCAGACCTAAAAGCTAGAATATGCATATAATTAGTAGATTTGGGGAGAAAACACTCTGAAGTTTCAAAAACTGTTTGAATGAAGTCTGTGAGTATATATGAGTGCAGCGCTCAGCCACCAAAAAAAGCCATACAGATACCCACCATATTGTGGAGTCTATAGAAGTCAGAAATAGCATTATAAATATTCACTTACCTTTGATAATCTGCATCGGAATGCACCCCCAGGAATCCCATTTCCGCAATAAATGTTTGTTTTGTTCGATAAAGTCCATCATTTATGTCCAAATACCTCCTTTTTGTTGGCGCATTTAATTCACAAATCCAAATTCACAAGGCGCAGGCACTTAGTCCAGATGAAAAGTCAAATCAGTTCCATTACAGTTCGTAGAAACATGTCAAACGATGTATAGAATCAATCTTTAGGATGTTTTATCATAAATCTTCAATAATATTCCAACCGGGCAATTCCTTTGTCTTTAGAAATGAAATGAAAGGGAACGCAGCTCGCTCTCACGGCCGTGCGCGTGACTTAGCTCATGGCATTCTGCCAGACCCCTCAAATAGCTCTTATTCACTCCCCCTTCACAGTAGAAGCCTGAAACAAGGTTCTAAAGACTGTTGACATCTAGTGGAAGCCTTAGAAGTGCAATCGGACCAAATGTACACTGTATCTTGAATAAGCAACGACTTGAAAACCTACAAACCTCAGATTTCCCACTTCCTGGTTGGATATTTTCTCAGGTTTTTGCCTGCCATATGAGTTCTGTTATACTCACAGACATAATTCAAACAGTTTTAGAATCGTCAGGATGTTTTCTATCCAAATATACTTATAATATGCATATCTTAGCTTCTGGGCCTGAGTAGCAGGCAGTTTACTCTGGGCACTTTATACATCCAAGCTACTCAATACTGCCCCCCAGCCATAAGAAGTTAACTAACCTCCAAACAAGCTTCAATGCCACACAACACTCCTTCCATGGCCTCCAACTGCTCTTAAACACTAGTAAAACCAAATGCATGCTTTTCAACTGTTCGCTGCCTGCACCCGCCCTCCCGACTAGCATCACTACCCTGGACGGTTCTGACCTAGAATATGTGGACAACTAAGGATACCTAGGTGTCTGGCTAGACTGTAAACTCTCCTTCCAGACTCATATTAAACACCTCCAATCGAAAATCGGCTTTCTATTTCGCAACTGACTATCCTACTGATCCTCGATTTCGACGATGTCATCTACAAAATTACTTCCAAAACTCTACATATTTGTCGCCAGACCCACTGGCTCCAGGTCATCTATAAGTCTATGCTAGGTAAAGCTCCACCTTATCTCAGCTCACTCGTGATGATAACAACACCCACCCGCAGCACATGCTCCAGCAGGTATATCTCGCTGATCATCCATAAAGCCAATACCTCATTTGGCCACCTTTCCTTCCAGTTCTCTGCTGCCAGTGACTGGAACGAATTGCAAAAATCGCTGAAGCTGGAGACTTATTTTTCCCTCACTAACTTGCAATATCAGCTATCTGATCAGCTAACCGATCGCTGCAGCTGTACATATTCCATCTGTAAATAACCCACCCAATCTACCAACCTCATCCCCATACTGTTTTTATTTACTTTCTGCTCATTTGCACACCAGTATCTCTACTTGCACATCATATTCTGCTCATGTATCACTCCAGTGTTAACTTCTTGCGTCGAGCAATCCCGTATCCGGGAGTGCAATCATAGCCTCAAGCTCATTACCATAACGTAACGTTAACTATTCATGAAAATCGCAAATGAAATGAAATAAATATATTGGCTCACAAGCTTAGCCTTTTGTTAACAACACTGTCATCTCAGATTTTCAAAATATGCTTTTCAACCATATCTACACAAGCATTTGTGTAAGAGTATTGATAGCTAGCATAGCATTAAGCCTAGCATTCAGCAGGCAACATTTTCACAAAAACAAGAAAAGCATTCAAATAAAATAATTTACCTTTGAAGAACTTCGGATGTTTTCAATGAGGAGACTCTCAGTTAGATAGCAAATGTTCAGTTTTTCCAAAAAGATTATTTGTGTAGGAGAAATCGCTCCGTTTTATTCATCACGTTTGGCTAAGAAAACCCCCCAAAAATTCAGTCATTACAACGCCGAACTTTTTTCCAAATTAACTCCATAATATCGACAGAAACATGGCAAATGTTGTTTAGAATCAATCCTCAAGGTGTTTTTCACATATCTATTCGATGATAAATCATTCGTGGCAGTTTGGTTTCTCCTCTGAACCAAATGGAAAAATGCACGCAGCTGGAGATTACACAATAATTTCGACGGAGGACACCAAGCGGGCACCTGGTAAATGTAGTCTCTTATGGTCAATCTTCCAATGATATGCCTACAAATACGTCACAATGCTGCAGACACCTTGGGGAAACGACAGAAAGTGTAGGCTCATTCCTGGCGCATTCACAGCCATATAAGGAGACATTGGAACACAGCGCCTTCAAAATCTGGGACATTTCCTGTTTGAAATTTCATCTTGGTTTCGCCTGTAACATCAGTTCTGTGGCACTCACAGATAATATCTTTGCCGTTTTGGAAACGTCAGAGTGTTTTTGTTCCAAAGCTGTCAATTATATGCATAGTCAAGCATCTTTTCGTGACAAAATATCTTGTTTAAAATGGGAATGTTTTTTTATCAAAAAATTAAAAGAGCACCCCCTATATCGAAGAAGTTAGTCTGCTAAATTGTAATTAGTTCGCTACCATGGCCTTTTTATTGCCTACCTCCTCACGCCATTTGCACACACTGTATATAGACTTAATTTTTTTCTATTGTGTTATTGAATGTACGCTTGTTTATTCCATGTGTAACTCTGTGTTGTTGTTTGTGTCTCACTGCTTTGCTTTATCTTGGCCAGGTCACAGTTGTAAATGAGAACTTGTTCTCATCTAATTTACCTGGTTAAATAAAGGTGAAATAAATAAAAAATATATCAATATTTTAGGTTTGATGATGAATACTATCTCCAAACGAATGGAACATTGATGGGCTCCACATTCAGTCTGAGCTATGCTAACCTTTATATGGGTCTTTTTGAAGAACATTTAATAATGAAAACGAAAATACATTGTTTTGAATAAAGTCATGAAGTGGTGTTAATATATTGACAACATTTTTTGCAAATGGGAAGGAACGGAAAAAGAGCTGTCAGATTTTATGGCACAACTCAATGACATTGACCCCAATCTCAAATTCACTATTGAATGTGACACTCAACGTGTTCATTACCTCGATATGTGGATTGAGAAATCCAATGGAACCCTGTTTACAACTCTGTATAGAAAAGAAACAGACAGAAATATTATTACAGAGTGACAGCTTCCACCCTGAGCCATTAAAAAGAGGACTTCCAAGAAGCCAGTTTTTCAGACTGCGCCGTATATGCGACTCCACAGAGGATTATCTAGAAAAAGCAGCGGAGATGCGCACTAGGTTTCTTAGAAGAGGCTATTCGCCACAATGTGTGGATGAAGCTCTTAATTTGATATTGGTAAAAACATGAGAAGAACTGCTGCAAAAAATACCTGCTAAAGCTAAAGAACATTCCGTAATGTTAATAACCACATATACTTTGAACTCGCGAAAAGTGGGAGACCTGGTCAAGAAACACTGGCATATTTTATCATCCGACCCAGATTTGCCTGCTGAATTAAAAAACCCACCACTTATTGTGTATGGGAGAGGTCACAATTCACGCGCTATATTGGTTCATGCCAACTGCCAGCCACAAATGAAAATCAGCCAGGCTCTTTTACACCCTCTTCCAAATGGTAGCTATAAATGCAGAGGATGCGCACAGTGCAACAATATGATGAAGTGTGAATAGTTCTGCCACCCACATACAGGAAAACAGTTCCAAACAAATGACATTATTATGTGTTCCACCACCCATTTTATTTACATTATTAAATGTCCACGTGGGCTCTGCTATGTAGGTAAAACCTCTCGTTCTCTCAAACAGAGAATTAGTGAACATAAAAGTTCAATCAGGCGAAGCTACAGGGATTATCCAGTCGCAGTACATTTTAATGACCTAAAGCATGACTTTTCTACCTTTTAGATGTTGTGGCATCGAGAAAGTTAAGATATCAGACAGGGGAGGTGATATCAATAATACTCTGAGTTAAAGAGAATGTTTTGGATTTTCACCCTCCAGACATTATTTCCCAAAGGACTTAATGATGAAATGCCTATGTATGTTATGTTGTGAAGTTGAACATGACTTATGTCACTCTTTAAGATTACTCTGATGTTTTTCGTACAATGTACCCAATGATAAAGCTTGCTATGTCCTCATTGTGGTTTTACACATGTGTTTAATAAGTCTTATTTGCACACTTTATTTGAAAATGTATGAAATGTATACTGTTATATTTGGTAGCACTTATTTGTTTTTCCTTCACCTTCAACCCCTTTCGATGCGTGGAACGGATGTGGGTGGGGCTAGGTCTACATAAGGGTGCTATTATTTTTTTTACTCAGAAAAGCTCTGACGAAGGCCACAAGGCTGATATGCAAGCTTAATAAAGATTAGTGATACTATTAAGAGCATTGTGCGGTATCCTTTTTCCTTCACCTTGTTCAACTTTTACCATGCAACTGCAATAAAGATTGCTCAGATGTGCGAGTGCCTTTTGAAATTTGAAAAACAAGAACGACAAAAATTGTATAAAACCAACAAAATAAATGGGTGGGTGGGAAATTATACTACCACTGAAAAGGGCACTTTGGAGACTGGAAGGGCAAAGGGGCATGTGCTCTGCACAGGTAGAGCCATATCTGTTCACTTGCCTGTTAGCTATAGCTACATTTTTCCAGCCTCCTGGATTCCGGGCACATCCACATGTTTATGCATTCGTCACATTTCATTTCAAAGTAGTCATCAATTACTAAAGGTGTTAGGCCCCCAGGCATCTGTGAATGGTTTGTTTCCATTAGCACCTATCAATGACTGATTAACCTCTTTCGTTATGCTGGTGTTATAACACAGGAATGGTTGTTTGCTCTGTGCAACATGGTCGTATAATTAGGTTGCATGTTATAGAATCAAAGGCACTTGAGCTCTCTAGATTCCTGTAGTAATAAGGTTGAGAAAGCCAAGTACTGTAAGATGTATAATAACAGGGCTATTTCACATGACATGGTTCAAAGCCAAGATCATTCAATTAGGTCATAAACGAGGTAGTTGTGGTTGGAAGCAGGTGTTGGGACACAACCGCTGTCTATAAGTCTGTATGTCTGTCTGTCTATACATTGAACTGCCTGTCTGTCTTTATTTTGCAAAATTGTAATTACTTGCCACTATGGCCTATTTATTGCCTTACCTCCTCAGTCCATTTGCACACACTGTATATATACTTTTTTTTTCTATTGTGTTATTGACTGTACGCTTGTTTATTCCATGTGTAACTCTGTGTTGTTGTTTGTGTCACACTGCTTTGCTTTATCTTGGTCAGGTTACTGTTGTAAATGAGAACTTGTTCTCAACTAGCCTACCATGTTAAATAAAGGTAAATAAATTAAATAAAAATATTTCTCTCAGTCTAAACACATTTCTTTCATTTACAGATCAACAGACTATGGCTCCACCTATGAGAGGATGAATGACAAAGTGGGATCTAAGACAGTGCTCAGTTACCTGTATGTCTGTCCATCCAACAAGAGAAAGGTAAGACAAACTTCAAAAGAGTGATTTTCAATAACACAGTAATGACTAAGACTCTGAAGGACTTAATTGCATTTAGTTGAGTTAAAGTGGAACTGAATTGTTCGTTGTCCATTCTCTGCTGCTACTGTTTGTTCTTTCTGATCAAATCATATGTTAAGGTTAGATGGGAGACTCAAATAAATATGGTTTGAATAAATGTTTTCTTTCAAAGCATTTAAATGTTTTTGTAGTTCATGAAATAACCAAAGTTTAATGACCATATTTAGCTTACATTGCCTTATACTGGCAGTTTGCCTGGACTTAGAAAGTCAATTCAAGATTGTTACCAAGCAACACTTACTCATACTGTAGTTATAGCCTCAGAACATTTACCGTGACACAACACAGAGACCAGAAAGACCTGTTAGAAAGACAGAACGTATTCAAGAAAGAATCTTGTTGGTTTGTGGATAAACGCTGAAGCAAAACTAATTTTAAAAAGTAGGCGCATCTTCTCTGAGCTAAGTTTCTTTTTACTTTGGGAAGCAGAGCATCTATTCCACATTATAACACAGGTATCTCAGTCTCCACTGAAACCTTTATAAGGGTCATGTTAAGGTCCCTCACTAGCAGACCGTCCATGAATAAACTTTGCTCTGTCGGTAATGTGATGGGAAAAGGGCCCCAGCTGGCTTTCTGGGCCTCCCGAAGAGAGTCAAATCCGTTCATAGATCACTAGCGCTGACCCTGAAAATGCATCCATGGAAAGAGAGAGTTTGTGGGATACCGAGCTGATGGACTTAACCCGTGTCAGCCTTGGACTCAGTAATACCTAGGTCTGACCCTGTGACTATTTTCCCACTGACCGGCTTAGTGATAGAGCCTATAGTCTAGTTGAAGGTAGAGTATGCACAACAAGCACATTTCCAAGGTACAGGGATATAGGCTAACCAATCCAAAGACACAAGATACGTGGACAGGCAACAGATTTGCTGCCAAGGGCCTTATAATCTCCCATTCATGGTGATAACTGCAAGATCCTCAGTCTTTCTTCACCCAAGTTTGGGAATTACGTTGTAGTAGAAGCTAGCAACAAGATCCTATTATGACCAGATGCCCACTATTGACCTGGCTTCCACCGATCCACAATGCTCCTCACCTTATCTCTTATCTCATTATCGATGGATGAGCCCAACTCTCTACTGGATAAGCTGGGCAACTTTCTTCCCATTCCAGTGGCCAAGCATAACATATGTGTGTATAGCATGAAAAACACGAAGATGATTATCTCTGTATCTGTTGAGATGAGGCAGTAATGACCCTTAAATCCCCATCACAATATATTTGTGTATTTAATGCCTCAAGGGTGTTTTTTCTCCCACGTGAATATAGCATGACAATCGATTGTTTTCCTCACAACAAGATTCTGTCACTGACTATATTCTCACATGATGTCTAAAGGAACAAATCCAGAGGCTTGACCTTTCTAAGAGCAGATTATAGATTTGAATGATGGTGCTGACATTTATCTTCAAGCTTGTAAAGAAAACACCCCATCATGAATTGCCCTTATGCATGTTCAGCCTTATTTCGAGGTCTTCTGCACAGTTTGACTCACAATCACTTCTAATAATGAAGAGTCTAGCATTCTAAATATATAAATAGAATGAATAGACATAGAATGAATAGACATTCTATTTCTATGGTTGTAAATAGATTGATGTCCCAATTCACCAGAATTTAGCCTTTTTAAACCTTTCCTACAGAGCACTCACTCACAGATAGGCCACAATTGATCTGTGTTTGACAAGATTAATCTGCTGTGAGAAATCCTCTCCTCCTCTCCTCCCCTTGTTTGTGGTCATCAGATGGCTCGAGCACCATCCAACAGCAGGCCCCTCAGACAACACAGCAATGGCTATCGCTCTCCTCTCTTGATGATTAGCCTGGTTGCTGGACTCCCACCAACTAGCTGAACATCAGCAGATAACATGCAGAGGTTATCCCTCCAACCTGTATTGATCTAAGCTTTGTTACCAGCCTCACTCCTCTTTGTTCCCGGGAGACACATTGGTGATCAATTGCCAAGTGGATATGGAGCAAAATCTTAATTACCCAGCGATGCGATGGTATATTTGATGATGTGAAAGTTATTGACGATGCTGTGGGCTGTTACGCAAGCTCCCCTTGTGGAACTTAGTGCCCGTTAAACTGATTCAGGAACAGATGGACATGCCCATATCCATATGAGCCAAATAAACAATCTCTGAAAGGAAATTCATTAAATCTACTGAGAGATGGGTTACGAGAAGGCTTTTAGTCCGGTTATGGTATTTGTCCAATACATTTTTCTATATTTTGTAAGATAAATTATGTTTGAACAGGGTTTATTCTTGAATATGTCACATGGCAAACAATATTTACTGTGCAGGAAATTAAATCAGGTGGGTTAAAGAATCATCATCTTTGGCAGTTAATACATTTCCAGACTTCTCCAATTCCTTTTACTCTCAACATATAAATTGTAATATTTACACCTTCCGAAAAATGCAACAGTGATGTAGTGGATATACTGAGTGCAGCTATACAACAAGTCCTCAATAGAGATAGATTTTAATATGCAGTGTATTACAGTAAATATAAAGGAAGCCTGGTTGAAAAGGACTCACCTAAATTATTATTAGAGAGTTGAGAAATGTTCAGTGTCTCCCGGTTCAGTGGTGAAGAAACACAGATCCACCCAGACCCTTCAAGGATTTCCAGCATTTTTACATTCCCCTCTAAGTGGTGAGACAGAGAGAAAGGTTCTGACAGAAGATTTAAAAAATGCAAGGTGAAATACAATTTCTACTCATAATAAATGCTGTTGCTTAATACAATATTATGAAAAATGATTAGACCTGACATTAGAAACTATTTAATTACATGTGACAAAGCCCTAAGACACTGGGAGAAATAGACGGGACCCTTCGCAGTCCCTCGGTGAGGACAATGAATGGCAAAATTTGAAGGTCGGCAAACAACAATAAATTGAAGGAACATTGTTTTTTAGCTTTAATGAAAAACAATTTATCTAAATCACCACCAGGGAGATTCCTAGTTAAAACTTGGGAAAGAGGGGTGGGGAGGATTCCTAGTTAAGCTGGGGAAAGAGGGTGTTATTTTTGTCAGTGACAAATGCGCTGCTGTTCTTTCCTATTCAAATCTGTTGCAGGGAAAGAAAACACAGCAGTTTGGGCTGTGACACTATCCAAGTCACGCTTTTCCCTTCTCCTTTTCTGTCTGGGTTTAGTAGTTTGCTATCATTCAAGCCAGGTGTCAGGTTAATGTCTTATTGCATTACATCACAAAGGGAAAGCATATTTGAGCTATGTATGTCTCATTAATCAATACATCTATGGATTACTTTGAGAAATAGGCCCTGGTTCTATATAGTGGAAATGCTTTTTAGGGATATTTCTGTTTTAAGAGTAATGAACTGTGATGAAAATGTCTGCTTTACTTCCCCACACAAATAAATCATATTATACCAAGATATAGATAGTACACCAATAAGGTCAGATTTTGTTACAATGTAGCCAATGTAGTCTTTATTTTTTTTTAAATATCATACAGGCTTCCAAACAAAGGGCTTTTGTCACGGATCCCTCCGGAACTGTCATTACGCACACCTGGTCCCTATTCCCTTTTGATTAGTACTTTTATAAGTGTTCCCTTTGTTCACCGTTGTCTTTG
This sequence comes from Oncorhynchus tshawytscha, assembly GCF_018296145.1. NCBI lineage: Eukaryota > Metazoa > Chordata > Actinopteri > Salmoniformes > Salmonidae > Oncorhynchus > Oncorhynchus tshawytscha. Next base: position 69,073,483 of record NC_056430.1, on the reverse strand, counting down.
TCGGTTATTGTTACAATGTCCATTGGTGCGTGTGAGTACCTGTGCTGTGTGTTTTGGGCTTTCGTGCCCTTGTCGATTGCGCAGAGGATTATGGGTCTCGTCCCATGTGTTAATCATTGCGCGCGTGTGTTATTAAATCAAGGTACTCATCTCTCTTTTTGTTTGGGTTTCAACCCTGTGTTTTGTTTAGTGTTGTTTGGTCTTCGTCCCGTGCCTTTAATTTGGGCTTTAAAAAAAACTATTACACATTCCTGCGTCTGTCTCCCGAATCATTCATGCCAACGTGACAGCTTTATCTTAAATAAGTTGTGTCAATGGTGTGTGTACTTTCACAGAATCTTAGGTTTTATACTATGAGCATGTACTCTTATTTACAGAATTATACTTAATATGTACCGTACATTTGTGTTCCTATTATGATTTTAGTTTTACAGATCTTGCTCTGTTGTTCCTTTCTCATGAGGCTCATTTCTAACAAATATGCAACAAAACATATACATTTTCACTGAATTCATGACAAAATTAAAGTAGAGACTGTATTATTCCTAGCATGGAAATAGAATGTCTCCCTCTGTGGTAACATTGAGCATTCCACTAATTGCACAAATATTTGTTCTTTCTTATCACAGATTTAGATATTGTTCAAAACAAAACTTGTAGTCATGCTTGGTGAACGGCAAGTTGTGGAGTTCTCTCTGGCTACACAGGTGTGTTACAGAATACCATAGCATAACAGGCTATTGATCAACAGTATATTCTTAAACCTTATCCTTTTCTTTAACATAGCAACTTATTGTTGTAGTTGTGTTGTGGCCCCTCATGGTTGACTTATAGGTCCACAGGGGCATTCTGAACCACCTCTATCTCATTAAGGGGCGGCAGGGTAGCCTAGTGGTTAGAGTGTTGGACTAGTAACCGAAAGGTTGCAAGTTCGAATCCCCGAGCTGACCAGATACAAATCTGTCGTTCTGCCCCTGAACAGGCAGTTAACCCACTGTTCCTAGGCTGTCATTGAAAATAAGAATTTGTTCTTAACTGACTTGCCTAGTAAAATAAAGGTACAATCAAAAATTAAAGGGAATATATCTGGAGAGAGGTGACTGGAAGCCAAAGCGCACCAAAGAACAGACCTGTGAGTGCACTGGAAGAGGCCAAAAAACCATGGCAACAGAGCGCGAGAGGCACATTTGTCAAATTAAGTTTAAAACAAAGTGAAGGTGTAGCGCTAGTAGCAGCATGTTGCATGCCAACCACCAGACCTAGAGTGCTGGCATGGCTAATCCCTTGATCTCTCTCTCTCTCTCTCAATCTTCCTCTCTCACCCTCACCCCTCTTCTCTCTCTCTCCATCCCACCCCCCTCTCTCTATCTTCCAGATAATGGTGCTGACAGACCCTGAGTTTGAGAGCAGTGTGCTCATCAGCTCGGATGAAGGAGCGAGCTACCAGAAATATCGCCTCAGCTTCTACATTCTAAGCCTTCTGTTCCATCCGACACAGGAGGATTGGGCCCTAGCCTACAGCCACGACCAGAAGGTGAGCTCCATGTCATTATTTCACCACAGTTGGTTGTTTGATACAGTATGCTTTGGATTTTGAACTGTGTTACACAGTCGGATAAAGCTCCAAGCTGTTGATGTTTTAACTTAATTCCATCCCTGTTCCAACGGTGCCGTATTGGTTAGTTGAATATTCTTCTGCTGTGATTTAATGATTTATTTACCTTCTTGAAGTTTTGATTAGAATTTTGATTATTGTTATCCATTTGATGATACTTTAGTTAGATGTTACCTTATTTAATTACCGTGGCAATTTAGTTAGATGTTTGTGTTATAACATGATTACATTTACACAGTAACTTTACTTGTAACTGCTATGGAACATTCTAATATTCATTAGAAGATGTCAGCACAATTGGTCTGCAAACCACATACATTGACAATGCAGTCCTATACACCAGTGTTCTCATCTGTAACCTTCCCTGTACAGTGGTCTCATGTTGAGGAGAGCTCTGTACCCCCCATTCACACACAGGTCATATCCCATATAACCCCCCTTGAAGAAGACCTACCATTATGGCCAATGAGTCTTACCTAGCTACCAAGATGGCTATCACACAGGGGAGTCTGGTTGAGGTGGAGGAGGGAGAAGACTGAAACCTGGGTTGCTAACTGACCCAAATATCAGTCCTAACAATGAAACCTGGACCGATCCAAAGGTTTTAATTTGGTAAGCTTTTGGTCTGTGATGGCCTTCGTTTTAGAATGTGGACTACACTAGATTGTAACAGAACCTTTAGGGCTGTTTAATGTACATTATAGATGTTGGTGATATTTTGTTTGCATTAAAAGGATGGACCTTTGTGGACATGGAACACTCTCAGAAGACATACCTTTGTGGACATGGAACACTCTCAGAATAAATAGCTTTGTGGACATGGAACACCCTCAGTATAAATAGCTTTGTGAACATGAAACACTCTCAGAAGACATACCTTTGTGGACATTTACTTTTTTAAATATTCAAACAGCTCTGTCACAGGATTTGGCAGATCACTTTAATATTTGTCTTCAGTCTTTTTGTATTCAATGCAGGTCAACATCTATCTCTTTACTCAATGTCAGGAGTAAGCTGTTCAATTTAGAGTTCTTGAACTCTGGATGACCTCTCTTGACTCTTATCTCAGAATGTGTGGGCAGTGTAAAGACATGATTACTATTGATGTAGCTGCTCCTCTCCCTCTCTCTCTCTGACTGATGGCGATACAATTAGAGTGTCTGTGACACGTCTCAAAAAAGTATGAGGGTGGAAAGCACTTAAGAACTCAACATAATACAGAACTTTTTTTCTTCTTATTCCTCTGGGGCTTTTGAACTGTTCAAGTCTCCTAATTGACTTCAGTTTTCGAGCTGCTTGTCTTATAAATCTTTTGACAAGAGCTGTTATGCTAGACAACGTCAGGCCCAAGTTTTTTAGTGCAGTTCAGTTATTCATGTCACACCCTCCCTGCCGTAAGATTCAAAGTGAGAAAGCAAAGATTATATTTTTCTGAATGCATTTATAGTCTGAGATTTATTGGGTTGGGGGGGTTAGGAAGCTAGTGGTGAAAGTTTCAAGGGAGAAGTGAAGACTAACCTTTTAAAAAACTCAAGTCCCCTCGATTTAAGTTATTTTCCATTCTTAACATTTTGCATGTCAGCTCACACACCTCGTTGGACCTGCGAGACAAGGCTTTGGGTCGCTAATGTATTGTGTAACGGATATGTTCATCAAAACGTTAACTTTGTGGGAGTGTTGAGTTCAAGTATTCAGTACCCATTGCAGTTACTGTGGTCACTTGGGGACATGTGGTTTTGGATTCATTATGTAGTTGGAAGTGTTAATGAGAGCAGACAATTTTACCTCAGAAAAAGCTGCTAGTGTAGATAAAATGACATTAGCACAGACAGACATAAAACATTGATTCTGAAAAAAGGATGAAGCCTAACAATATCTAGCCTGTTTAAGTTCAACCTTAGCTCCCTTAGCACCAGTATTTTAATACAAGTGTTCCCTGTGTTTAATGACACCCTTATTCAGGTTTCTGATGTTCAAATATTTTAGTTTTGTGTATGTCAAGAGGAGAACCTCAGGTGGCTGACATAACTTTGTTTTCCCAAATAATGTTCCTGTCAGCCACCTGTAGTCTCCCACTCAGACTCAAAATGTCAGATGAAAACATCAGTCTACCGCATTCGTTACAACAACCAAATCATGCTGCTCTTAGATAGTTGACATGTTGGAGATGTATTTATTCACACTTCCTTTCAACCTTTGAAAAAAGTGAGCCAAACACTTTTCACTTCAGATGTATAAACAGAGACAAGTCACATTTCTTCACACGGTCAAACGAGTTCACAGTATCCAACGTTCCAAGATAAAAAATAATAATAACTCACAACAAATTAATTTGGATCACCTGCATACACCATTTGCAGCCTAGTCACCCGGCACCAACATAACATTGCAGGCAACCCAACACAACTCCTAAGTCCCATTTGAAGCAAACGTCACCAACTCATTATGTGGTTATTTTTAATTCCTAACACTGGGAGAAACAATCAGTATAGCCAGACAGCACCACTAGAATAAAGCCTCAGTGTATCTCAGGTTTATTTGTGACTTCTCCGGTCTCTAACTCACTTGCCCTACAGTGCGTAAAGGGATTTGATTAGCCCCTTGTCTGCATTAGGTTTGTTGTCTGTTACAGATAGCAGGATTAGTGTCATTAGTCAGGTGGGGGAAGGATGGCTTAAAGCCCAAAAGATTATAATAAAATTAACTATAACTAAATGGAGTTGTGGAGTGGGTTCTTCCTGGTGAGGATAAAGCTACAGAAGGTGTTGTGGAGGGGGGTTTTCCTGCTCAGGATAAAGCTGGAGAAAGTGTTGTGGAGGGGGGTTTTCCTGCTCAGGATAAAGCTGGAGAATGTGTTGTGGAGGGGGTTTTCCTGCTCAGGATAAAGCTGGAGAAAGTGTTGTGGAGGGGGTTTTTCCTGCTCAGGATAAAGCTGGAGAAAGTGTTGTGGAGGGGGGTTTTCCTGCTCAGGATAAAGCGGGAGAAAGTGTTGTGGAGGGGGTTTTCCTGCTCAGGATAAAGCTGGAGAAAGTGTTGTGGAGGGGGTCTTCCTGCTGAGGATAAACCTGGAGAAGGTGTTGTGGAGGGGGTCTTCCCGCTGAGGATAAAGCTGGAGAAGGTGTTGTGGAGGGGGTATTCCAGGTGAGGATAAAGCTGGAGAAGGTGTTGTGGAGGGGGTCTTCCTGGTGAGGATCAAGCTGGAGAAGGTGTTGTGGAGGGGGTCTTCCTGTTGAGGATACAGCTGATACAGCTGGATAAGGTGTTTTGGAGGGTATTCCTGGTGAGGATAAAGCTGGAGAAGGTGTTGTGGAGGGGGTCTCCCTGGTGAGGATAAAGCTGGAGAAGGTGTTATGGGGGCGGGTCTTCCTGCTGAGGATCAAGCTGGAGAAGGTGTTGTGGAAGGGGTCTTCCTGCTCAGGATAAAGCTGGAGAAGGTGTTGTGGAGGGAGGTCTTCCTGTTCAGGATAAAGCTGGAGAAGGTGTTGTGGAAGGGGGTCTTCCTGCTCAGGATAAAGCTGGAGAAGGTGTTGTGGAAGGGGGTCTTCCTGCTCAGGATAAAGCTGGAGAAGGTGTTGTGGAGGGAGGTCTTCCTGTTCAGGATAAAGCTGGAGAAAGTGTTTTGCAGTGTGGTCTTCCTGCTGAGGATAAAGCCGGAGAAGGTGTTGTGGAGGTGGGTCTTCCTGCTGAGGATAAACTTGGAGAAAGTGGTGTGGAGGAGGAAGGGGGGGTGTCTTCCTGCTGACGATAAAGCTGGAGAAGGTGTTGTGGAGGGGGGGGGCTCTTCCTGCTGAGGATCAAGCTGGAGAATATGTTTTGGAGGGGGTCTTCCTGCTGAGGATAAAGCTGGAGAATGTGTTGTGGAGGGGGCGTCGTCCTGCTGAGGATAAATTGGAGAAGGTGTTGTGGAGGGGGGTCTTCCTGCTGAGGATAAAGCTGGAGAAGGTGTTGTGGAGGGGGTCTTCCTGGTGAGGATAAAGCTGGAGAAAGTGTTTTGCAGTGTGGTCTTCCTGCTGAGGATAAAGCTGGAGAAGGTGTTGTGAAGGGGGGTATTCCTGGTGAGGATAAAGCTGGAGAAGGTGTTGTGGAGGGGGTCTTCCTGGTGAGGATCAAGCTGGAGAAGGTGTTGTGGAGGGGGTCTTCCTGGTGAGGATCAAGCTGGAGAAGATGTTGTGGAGGGGGTATTCCTGGTGAGGATAAAGCTGGAGAAGGTGTTGTGGAGGGGGTATTCCTGGTGAGGATAAAGCTGGAGAAGGTGTTGTGGAGGGGGTCTTCCTGGTGAGGATCAAGCTGGAGAAGGTGTTGTGGAGGGAGGTCTTCCTGTTCAGGATAAAGCTGGAGAAGGTGTTGTGGAAGGGGGTCTTCCTGCTCAGGATAAAGCTGGAGAAGGTGTTGTGGAAGGGGGTCTTCCTGCTCAGGATAAAGCTGGAGAAGGTGTTGTGGAAGGGGGTCTTCCTGCTCAGGATAAAGCTGGAGAAGGTGTTGTGGAGGGAGGTCTTCCTGTTCAGGATAAAGCTGGAGAAAGTGTTTTGCAGTGTGGTCTTCCTGCTGAGGATAAAGCCGGAGAAGGTGTTGTGGAGGTGGGTCTTCCTGCTGAGGATAAACTTGGAGAAAGTGGTGTGGAGGAGGAAGGGGGTGTCTTCCTGCTGACGATAAAGCTGGAGAAGGTGTTGTGGAGGGGGGCTCTTCCTGCTGAGGATCAAGCTGGAGAATATGTTTTGGAGGGGGTCTTCCTGCTGAGGATAAAGCTGGAGAATGTGTTGTGGAGGGGGCGTCGTCCTGCTGAGGATAAATTGGAGAAGTTGTTGTGGAGGGGGGTCTTCCTGCTGAGGATAAAGCTGGAGAAGGTGTTGTGGAGGGGGTCTTCCTGGTGAGGATAAAGCTGGAGAAAGTGTTTTGCAGTGTGGTCTTCCTGCTGAGGATAAAGCTGGAGAAGGTGTTGTGAAGGGGGGGTATTCCTGGTGAGGATAAAGCTGGAGAAGGTGTTGTGGAGGGGGTCTTCCTGGTGAGGATCAAGCTGGAGAAGGTGTTGTGGAGGGGGTCTTCCTGGTGAGGATCAAGCTGGAGAAGATGTTGTGGAGGGGGTATTCCTGGTGAGGATAAAGCTGGAGAAGGTGTTGTGGAGGGGGTATTCCTGGTGAGGATAAAGCTGGAGAAGGTGTTGTGGAGGGGGTCTTCCTGGTGAGGATCAAGCTGGAAGGTGTTGTGGAGGGAGGTCTTCCTGTTGGATAAAGCTGAGAAGGTGTTGTGGAAGGGGTCTTCCTGTTCAGGATAAAGCTGGAGAAGGTGTTGTGGAAGGGGGTCTTCCTACTCAGGATAAAGCTGGAGAAGGTGTTGTGGAAGGGGGTCTTCCTGCTCAGGATAAAGCTGGAGAAGGTGTTGTGGAAGGGGGTCTTCCTGCTCAGGATAAAGCTGGAGAAGGTGTTGTGGAGGGAGGTCTTCCTGTTCAGGATAAAGCTGGAGAAAGTGTTTTGCAGTGTGGTCTTCCTGCTGAGGATAAAGCTGGAGAAGGTGTTGTGGAGGGGCGTCTTCCTGGTGAGGATCAAGCTGGAGAAGGTGTTGTGGAGGGAGGTCTTCCTGTTCAGGATAAAGCTGGAGAAGGTGTTGTGGAGGGGGGTATTCCTGTTGAGGATACAGCTGCATAAGGTGTTTTGGAGGGGGGTATACCTGGTGAGTATAAAGCTGGAGAAGGTGTTGTGGAAGGGGTCTTCCTGCTCAGGATAAAGCTGGAGAATGTGTTTTGCAGTGTGGTCTTCCTGCTGAGGATAAAGCCGGAGAAGGTGTTGTGGAGGTGGGTCTTCCTGCTGAGGATAAACTTGGAGAAAGTGTTGTGGAGGAGGAGGGGGTGTCTTCCTGCTGACGATAAAGCTGGAGAAGGTGTTGTGAAGGGGGGGGTATTCCTGGTGAGGATAAAGCTGGAGAAGATGTTGTGGAGGGGGTATTCCTGGTGAGGATAAAGCTGGAGAAGGTGTTGTGGAGGGGGTCTTCCTGGTGAGGATCAAGCTGGAGAAGGTGTTGTGGAGGGGGTCTTCCTGGTGAGGATCAAGCTGGAGAAGATGTTGTGGAGGGGGTCTTCCTGCTGAGGATAAAGCTGGAGAATGTGTTGTGGAGGGGGTGTCGTCCTGCTGAGGATAAAGCTGGAGAAGGTGTTGTGGAGGGGTCTTCCTGGTGAGGATCAAGCTGGAGAAGGTGTTGTGGAGGGGGTCTTCCTGGTGAGGATCAAGCTGGAGAAGGTGTTGTGGAGGGGTCTTCCTGTTGAGGATACAGCTGCATAAGGTGTTTTGGAGGGGGGTATACCTGGTGAGTATAAAGCTGGAGAAGGTGTTGTGGAAGGGGGTCTTCCTGCTCAGGATAAAGCTGGAGAAGGTGTTGTGGAGGGAGGTCTTCCTGTTCAGGATAAAGCTGGAGAATGTGTTTTGCAGTGTGGTCTTCCTGCTGAGGATAAAGCCGGAGAAGGTGTTGTGGAGGTGGGTCTTCCTGCTGAGGATAAACTTGGAGAAAGTGTTGTGGAGGAGGAGGGGGGTGTCTTCCTGCTGACGATAAAGCTGGAGAAGGTGTTGTGGAGGGGGGCTCTTCCTGCTGAGGATCAAGCTGGAGAAGATGTTTTGGAGGGGGGTCTTCCTGCTGAGGATAAAGCTGGAGAATGTGTTGTGGAGGGGGCGTCGTCCTGCTGAGGATAAAGCTGGAGAAGGTGTTGTGGAGGGGGTCTTCCTGGTGAGGATCAAGCTGGAGAAGATGTTGTGGAGGGGGGTCTTCCTGCTGAGGATAAAGCTGGAGAAGATGTTGTGGAGGGGGGTCTTCCTGCTGAGGATAAATTGGTGAAGGTTTTGTGGAGGGGGGTATTCCTGGTGACGATAAAGCTGGAGAAGGTGTTGTGGAGGGGGGTCTTCCTGCTCAGGGTAAAGCTGGAGAAAGTGTTTTGCAGTGTGGTCTTCCTGCTTAGGATAAAGCCGGAGAAGGTATTGCGGAGGTGGGTCTTCCTGCTGAGGATAAAGCTGGAGAATGTGCTGTGGAGGGGGGTCTTCCTGATGAGGATAAACCTGGAGAAGGTATTGTGGAGGGGGGGGATCTTCCTGCTGAGGATCTTCCTGCTGAGGATAAATTGGAGAAGGTGTTGTGGAGGGGGGTATTCCTGGTGAGGATAAAGCTGGAGAAGGTGTTGTGGAGGGGGTCTTCCTGCTGAGGATACATCTGGAGGTGTTTGTTTGGAGGATGTATCCCTTGTCACAATTGCAGATGGATGGAGGTGTGCTGTTAAATAGAGAAAGGAGGAAGGAGAACATGTGCCAACATCAAGGAAACAGATTGTTGCGTGTTTGAGAAACACAACTTTTTGTCGTTGCTCGGCCTTTCTTGCCATACACCTGTGTTCCTTTGGTGATATGGTGGAGGTGTGACATCCTTTTGGTTTTTCATCATGTGATGGCCAATTTATATTGAGTTTAAAGCCCCAGCTAATGGACTGCCTCTTCAATTCACACCACAGATTGTAACCACCATGTAACCAACCATTAATGAATTTTCATGTGTGCTTGAGATTACTATCTTACTAGAGATCCACTTGCGGCCAAGTTTCAGCCTCCAGGCAGAGACAAACATGTTTTTTGCTACAATGTACTGATACTGGGTAAAGTTCATGATGCGCTGACCTTAACAAGGACCACAGGACCAGTGGAAGACAAATATCCCCATCACGTCAAAGATCCACCACCATATTTTACAGGTATGGGGTTCTTCTCTTCATATGCATCTTTCTTTAGACACCAAACCCACTACTTGTGTATATGGCCAAAGACCTTATTTACATCTTATCCAACAAATGTAAATGCCTAGAGATTGCTAAATAGAATTGGCACCTGAATTGGAAGCTGTGCTACGGTCAGATGACATGAACATTTAGCTCATTAGCCATGCAAACCATATCATCTACTTTTTTTTTCATTGCTCATTATTTTGTATTATTTGTTGAATATAGTACTTTTTGATCATCTTTCTCAAAAGGTGTCAAATATTTTGGAACTGACTGTATGTGGGTATGACATCCTTTTGTCTTTTTACAATGGGCATCTTCTGTATTGCATTCCAAGCCCCAGTTGCAAGGCTAAGGCAGGCTACCTTCATACAGATACTGGGTTATTGGGTATTGGGTTATGTCTTCTGAGTAGCCCTCCTTGCCCTTGGTGAAGACCACACGTCTACAGGGTGTATTTAGAATTCCTATCCACTCACCTGAAGGCTTTGATATTTCAGGATCATCATAACCTTTATGTGGGGGAGCTGTCAGTTTATTGGTGTTCTGCTGTCAATTCATGTGGGTGGGATACGGTGTGTGTGTGTAGAAGGGTGTGTGTGTGTGACAGGGAGTGGGAGAGAAGATGATTAATTAAAGTTTGTTTACCTGGGGCCTCCAGAATATTCTCACTTCTTTCCCTCAGTTTACCCTCCAAACCCACAACTATCTGAGATCTCTTTGACACTGGGTCAAAATCGCCTAATTTTAATGAAACAAATTGGCCCATATTACAGTGACAGTGAGGGAGAAAACACGGATGGCATACGTCCCTTCCCTGAACTTGCACTGACGGTGATCTGACACTTTATTACACTTCTCCCACTCCCTCTCTTGTTTCACCCTGTCCCTGCCTTTTGATCCCCCTCTTCTCCTCTGTCACAGACAGAAGTCAGAGTGTGTATCTCAGTATCTTGGCCAGGGACAAGGCTGACATTTACCTCTGCAAATAGGATCAGCTGGGTATCAGTGCCAGAGCTGCCATCCTTCCAGCATTATTCTGTGGGGAAGAAGTAATAGTCGACGTGATGGATTCTGCCTTTTGCTGAACCTCGCCTCCTAACTACAGTCCAACAGTCTCGTTCTGTGGCCGGCTCCACTTTCATATGTCACTAACATGACCCGGTCTGCATTTTTGTCTTGTTTATCAGTATAATAAAGTCTCTCTCTGAGGGAGAGTGATAGTGAAAGGGATGGTCATTTTGAAACCATTAGTGTTTATGGTCATTTGAAGCTGCCAGCCAACAGTATTGGTTTCCTCATCATCTGTTAGAAATAGGGAATTATCAAAGCAGCTTCCTCTTTCAGTGGAATGTTGATGTGGACTGGAGTTGGACTACACTGGAGTTGGACTATACTGGAGTTGGTCTATACTGGAGTTGGACTATACTGGAGTTGGACTATACTGGAGTTGAACTATACTGGAGTTGGTCTATACTGGAGTTGGACTATACTGGAGTTGAACTATACTGGAGTTGGTCTATACTGGAGTTGGTCTATACTGGAGTTGGTCTATACTGGGGTTGGTCTATAGTGGAGTTGGACAATACTGGAGTTGGTCTATACTGGAGTTGGTCTATACTGGAGTTGGACTATACTGTAGTTGGACTTTACTGGAGTTGGTCTATAGTGGAGTTGGACTATACTGGAGATGGTCTATACTGGAGTTGGTCTATACTGGAGTTGGACTACACTGGAGTTGGTCTATACTGGAGTTGGACTATACTTTGTCGATACAGACTACTATACTCTGTCGCAGTAGCGCAGAGTTGGTCTGTGCTAAAACTTCCAATAAGATACCAAATATGGGCGATTCTGCCTCATGCCGTAGATTTGGACAGCAAGCCAAATTGTACCCGCAAAGGTATACTCTACATTATTGATATTACTTTTCCAGAGGGTCAATTCCAGTATATCTAGCCTGTAGTGTTATGCTACACACCTGGGAGTAATTATCTACCTTTCCCATGAGATTAATAACCAAACACAATCAAATGCCAGGAAAATACTTTTTCATTTGCATTTTCATTCGCTCTCCGCTGCAATTCCTTTCCCACATATATTCCACTTAGACATGCATTCAGTGCCAATTTTATTTTGGATGGGAAACCTTTGATGCCCTTGAGGCTTAGAACTTATTTGTTTAATGTGGCCCGGAGATTGGCTCTTTAGGACAACATTAGTATTGTACTAATTGGAGTGTGAAATTATATGGAGTCGTCATTGCACGAAATGCCATTGCACAAATAGTGCGGAGGGAGGATCAAAGATCTATAGTTCAAAAGTGCTGCGTTCACCAGAAAAAACCTTGATGTAATTTCCCTTCCACCTACCCCCAGCTCTAGTCGTACCCCCCGTCTACTTCCCCACATATTCCCTAATTATCGTAACTTGCCCAGGAGCCTATAAATCGGGTACAGTAGTGAAACTAAGTGTCTCATCATTATGCGGTCTCCACCTATCCTCTCTCAGAGAAAATCGACCATATGTCCTGAGGAGTAGTGGCACAATATTGATTCCGTAAGCTTTTTATGAAAGAATTATCATTAATTACGTCCTTGTGCCATTTTGTTGTCTTTGGCATAATGTGGTAAGTTGAATTACTCTACCAGTTGACTAATGGTAATGAGTGACTGAATATGACAGGGCCCATTTTGGGTTGTGTTATAATGCTGTTAGTTAATTCCCTATGTGTTAGGAAATCCCATTGGAGGTCCATGGCAAGACGGTTGTCACGTTAACAACTGCATGTGCATTCATAACGTGCATGTTGGGGTTTTAATATGTTCATCGTGCCACCACGGAGATATAAACCAGAACGTCTACAGTATACTGTATATATAAATATATAGTCCCAAGATTATTGTAAATCTGAACTCCCCATAAGGTGAAACAGTGCCACTGTTCCACCCAGCACATTTGTTATTGCTTTTGTTTAGTTGAAGTAACAGAGGAGAGGAACATCCAGCATCACAGTAAAAATAAATCAAAGTACATCATCTGCTGTTCTATTGTGCGTTGATGTCAGAAAAAACGAAACAGTATTTGTTGCTCGAAGTAACTTTGATGTTGTCATACACAATGTTTGTTTCCATGCTCAATACAATACTAAATATAAGAGTACATGGAATATGCCATATTGAAAGGGTGATGTTGCTATATAGTATTTTGTACGGCAGATTACTAAACGATAGGTTCGTATCTAAATCTGGAATGACGTAACTGCCATGTCCATTTGCAACATTACAAATGATACAGCCTACTTTGTAGTGTACCAGTTTGTGTAATGCAGGTCATTGCTGGAAGGGAATATCCTCTGAAACCCAATAGGATACGACATGTTGTTCAATTGTACGGTACACTAACTTAGAGAGCAAGGTGACCTGGAAGTATAAAAGAATAGTGATTTTAAGAAACAACAGTGTGCATTTTGGATGGGGAGCAAATTAAAGTCATGGGGGCTAACTAATGAAAGAGGGAACAGCCTGAAACGTACATTGTACCTTTTGTCTCTCATCCTGAGTGATAGATGGACCCCTATCCCCCCTATCATCCTCTCTCTGTTATTCAGATAAAGCCATGAACCGGAGTTGAGTTCAGCCCAGAGCAAACCATACACTTCAAGGGCATGTGAACATTTCTGAAGGATAGTTTGTTGGCTTCTCCTGGTTTCACAGAGAGCATACTGAAGAGGTGTGGCCCACATCTGGACAAATCCATCGTCAGTCTATCAGGGTTTTAGGATTTGGAGGTATAATCAGTCTGGAGAGAGAGGCAGGCTGGGAAATGAGAAAATCATTTCCTCTGTTGAGGAAAATGGGCACATAACTTTTGTGGCAGAACTAAGTTTTGTAAACTGAGAAGGCTCAGGAAGAGGTAAAATGTTGCTAATCGCTAAGCTGTTATATCATCCAAATAACATGTGTGGTCGTTCTCTTGACACTTTCTACCTCATTAACCTTGTGGATCAGGTTTCTCCAACATTTGTTGCTTGCCAATGTTTTTGCTTTTCAAAACACTCAGGCCACAAATATATGTAACGAATGATGGCTGTTGGCATTTAGCTGAATGGATCATTTTTCTCCATTCCATTCTCCCAGGGGGGCAGCTACCAAAAACAAATCAGGAAATGGTAGGAATCAGCCTTGTTGAGCGTGCCACACAGTCCTCCAGTCCTTCTTTAAGCAAACACTGCTTGACTTAATCCACCCTAATGATGCAAATGTATGTAATCAGTTACTTTCTACACAGAATTGTATCGCCACTAAACGTTAGCCCAAATGCAACGAGGGACATCTGTCTCAATAACGTATGCAGAGCGAGAAAATACATTTAAAAAATGGGTTTTTCTGTCTTCATTTGAATTAAATTGACTGTTTAAAAATGCATAAAACTTCTATTCTGTGGTAATAATAGTAATATGTGGGATATTGCCTGTTTGTGGATGGTTTTCAGCTCTTGTCGTTGGAGGAGTCTCCTTCAGATAAGCTGGTTTAAATCAATCCTTGTCTGATAGGAGTCAGTGAATTTATAAATCCCAGAGCGCTTTCACTTACAGGATCATCTCTTGTCATTGTAATCCGCGGCTGACACCTTTCTGCTGCTCAATACTGATTCTTCATTCTAAAACCTCCCGTTTCTGACATCGACAAGACTTAAATAGATGTACTGTAATACAGAGAGAGCAGTAAACCATTTTTCTGATTAAAGAGCTTGTGTTGTGTTAGCAGAAGCAACAACATCTGCCCTGTTTGTGTGTTCCCGGACCTGTAGCCAGGTAGTAAAAGTTTAGTATCCAACTGTGGTTGTATTATATAATGCGGTGCAGACCCTGCAATGGAACACACTGGATGACAAAATGACTTCCTTATGTCAGCAGTTTCACTCCTCCTCATAAATTGATCCTGGAAGGTGATGGTGATCTTGAGCCAAAATGGCCTCCACAGTCTCCAACACCGCAGTGCATAGGCCCACTTGGTCATGATCCGACCAGCACGGTGCTGTGGAGTCTGACCCCCAAATGGTTCCTCCACAATAAAAACACACTCCTGTCTATTAATTTACTAACAGTATGTGCTGATCTAAATCCAAAATGGCCTCCACCACCACCACAGTGTCTCCCTTCTCCCACCCCCCTTAGACCTGGATGAGACCCTGCAAGGTATTGCTGGTCCAGAGATAAAATGGCTGCTCCGCCTCCTCCTCCACTGTGGTGCATTTCTCAGCTCAATGCCCCTCCAGATGGCAGGTATCTTTAGTGCTCAGCCCATTTGTCAGCTGAAGCTGCAACAAGTCGGCTCCCCTTGTGTTTCACTGGACCCAGCAGGTCCTCTCAGGACACCTTTAATTGACTTTAATTTGAAACACACTGTCATGACAATGACAATGCAGACCTCCATTTTGCCTTTAACAATGGACTAATAAGTGCCCATATTGCCTTTAGCAGTGAACTAATAGTATCATTTTCTCTGCGTTTACCTCATAGCACTTCACAGCGCAATTATGCCTAATTGGATAACAATGCAGACATACCGAGCCTAAGTACTTAGTTGGGTATTATTAATTAGCATTGTGAATCACCACATTTTTTTCACAGTCTAGACATGCAAAAGTAATATACTTACTTACACATCCACACACATTATTCAAACACAACATGGACCTTTTTAAAATGTCTTTACACACCACTAAACTACACCTATAAAAGGTGGATGGGTTTCTAGGTGGAGGTTGTTGTTGATGAGTTTGCAGAACAAATTCAACCGAGCAGAATAGATGACTGAGCTCAACAGCCATCATTCCTCCCCACCAGAGATGACACATTTGGTGACATTGTAAACGGAAGCAGTTGCAGCACTGTTTTAACGCTGCTATCATTTGTTATTGTACAGTGGTAGTGCAGATGTTTGCCCCATTAAGATCCAAGGGGACGGTGGTGGGTAATACGTCACCGTAATGCGAGAGGGAATTGGTATTGGTTTTACAGTAAAGTGGACCCCATTAGAGTTTGAAGTTCATCTCATGAGATAATTGTTTTATTTGGCATGTGTATACTACTAGCAACTTTAGATTTTCCGCTTACATGTTTAGTGATACGGTATGCTATATGAGAATACATGCTGTTGCCATGGTTGCGTGTTTCATTTTTATGTGTCATCAAACTCTGAAGATTATTACTTTCTAGGTTAATTCATGCTGTGCTGTAATATGTATTACAGGTCTATAAGTCTGTAAGACTGGGATTTAAACATTATGCAATTGATTTTGACACATCAGCCTACACAATATTCTTACTTCAGTGACATCATGGCACCTAACAAACATGATGGACATCCATACAGTATCATCAGGTCTAATTCCATTTCCAGTATTGTTCATCAGTTTCAAACATAACTGTCAAATTAACTACATAATTCTCTGGAGTTCATTACAGAGTATCAGCTCTACTGTACAGTATAAGGACATAGTATACATCCCAAAAGGCACCATATTCCTCATGGAGCTCTGGTCAAAAGTAGTCCACTATGTAGGGAATAGGGTGCTATTTTGGACTGAACACAGTCTTATTTCTATAGAACATACAAGGGGTGACACGTGATGCAGTAGATTGTGCTCCGGATCAGAGACCTCTTATTCCCCAACACCCAGGCAGTTCAAACAATCCAGATGGTTCATTTGCATACACTTTCACATACTCCCCTCCATAGGATCATCTCCAGCACCGCCACATTGCGTTCTCCTGGCTCCATAAATTGCAGAAGAAGTTGTCCTATCACCTCCTCTTCCGCTCTAGTCAGAGCCAAGTCACTGTCAACCTGTGCGGTTTGATTTAGAGCACTGTACATAAATGCTTAAGGAATTCATAGGAGGCTTAATTAGGTGTTGTAAAAGTGACTTATAGTAATTGTTCAGGACACAGGGTCTATAACACGCCATTACCATTTCCATAGCTCCACATGTCTGATTTCAGTTGGGAGGAGATTCTGCCATTATGTATTAGGGTGCTATTAGGGTGATAAAGGACCAATCCAGTCAAAAACGTGATTTATCTATGTTTTATATATACAGTATGTCCACGCTATTGACTAATACTGTGAAATTGTGAAAATTATGATAATGTCCATTTAATGTAAGAGCTGTTTCAATAGACTTCCTGAAACTTAAGCACGTTGTGGTGGAATGGAGTTTTGGCCTTCCTGGTGACATTGAGATAAAATGGCTGCATTGGACCGTTAATGAATGAGGATGTTTTGGTGGCGAAAGAGAGGTCAGTTGTGATATCTAGCTTCCAAGGTTCAGATGAAAGAAGGCAGTAGGATAGATAATAAGAACCTCAGATAACCTTTCTGTGACTGCAGTCTTGTTTTTCCTATATATCTTTGACCACAGGAGCAAGAACATTAGTGAAAAAAATATTTAAGTTTAATAGCTAAAGTTTAATGAAACCCAAAAACAACTGAAGTATATAGCCTAAAGTACGGCACCATCAAACGTAACAATCAAATACTATTGGCTTGAAATCCAATTTTAGATCCTTCTAAAAGTGATCTCCTACTCTATGAAGTCAATCAAACACGTACAGTTGATTGCATATGTGACCAACCTGCTCGATTCGGTCTTATGTAGCAAAATTTGAAATTGTGTTTTTTACATTGCTTAAAAGTAGAGACTCAGACCTAGAAAATGGTATATCATAGACCACAGAGGAACATTGGGAAAGTAATTCTGCTTTGAAAGGTGATAAACTTGTAACCTCACTTTTGAGAAAATGGCCCTTGAATCTTTTTGTACCTACTGGAGAACTTTTCTTTGTCTACATCCATTCAGCACTGTTCACACCCTTTTAAGCTTTAGCCCCAACCATCTCTTTAAGGATTCACATGTGAGGCTGTGTGCTAAACAACGAAAGATTTCAAGACTAATGGCTGGTTTATACAACAGGTGTGTTTCTAAATTTAAGTGTGTGCTCTGGGCGAGTGTGCTCTGGGCGTTCGTAAACTCAGAGCGTTGTAAACTCAGAGTGTTGTCACATTGTCCGTTTGTAAATTCAGAGCATTTTGCTCTCGGAGAGCACACTGGACACTCTGGCTGAAAAGTAGGAATGATCCAAGAGTTCTGACCTAACAACAGCGGTCAATCACCAAAGCTAACTGGCTACCGAAAGCATTTCTGCCAAAAATACATTTTGATTAAAAAAAGGTTTACGTTCAAATAGTGCTACTGTGATGTAGTGATGCGCGACATACGCCAAGTTTCTTGAAACGAGTCACATATTGTAAAGTATTGTTCAGGCTTTAACTCACTTATGTAGCCTGAAGTATGGCACCAACATGACAATCCCTGATACTATTAGCTTGAAATCCCATTTTAGTTCCTTCTATACTTGATCTGCTTCTGTATAAAGTTAATAAATATGAGTTGCCCTGTAGCACACTGTAAATGAAGTGTCCTGTTACTAATATGAAGCACAAGTCAAACACATTCTGCTATCTGCCTTACAAATGACTGCCATTTTAGCCCAGGGCTCATCCAGAGCTCACAGTAGGCTAAACATTCACAAGACCCAGACTGTTGTCAAATGATGCCACTCTGTTTCCTCTGTCAATCAGGATCCGGACATGACGGACAGAATGACAGTCATCTTAGTCATCATCTCATATCCACTGCCATAATGAATAGGTAGTGATAGTACAGTGTTCAAAAGCATGTGTTGGTGAAATAATGTACTGTATCTATGTACAGCTACTAAAAGAGACCATGTTGAAGGGATGGCTATCAAGATTGACCACATACTGTATACAGTAGTACAGCTTTTATACAGGTTCACTTTGGCCAAGACACTGTCATTGTGTCCAAGACACTGTCAGACTGGTGAAAACACTATCAGACTGGCCAATACAATTTCAGACGTGCCAAGACACTGTCATACTGGCCAATAGACTGTCATACGCTCTGTGCTAAGAGGTGATGAACTTTACCTTGTGGAGACATGACTTACAGCTTTTGATGTATCAGTCACAGAAATATGCTCAGGTTCACTCATAAAAAATCACCTCCAGATATGACATTGAATATTTTTATCTAAGGAGCAAGAACATTAGTCATATGGACAATGGTAAAATAAAGCCCATTTATTCCTTCCCTTAATGACAAAGGCATAAGATTTAAGATGGCGCTGGAGAGGATGGCTGACGTTCTACATACTCCTAACCAACTGTGCTATTTTTTATTTTTTTTGCATTGTTTGTAAATTATTTTTTTACTTATTTTGTACACAATGACCGAAAATAACTTCTGGACATCAGACCAACGATTACTCACCTCGTACTGGAAGAAGCTATTTCCTTTTATGAGTCTGGCAAGAAGGATATACTGCTTTCCCAGGAACAGGCCCAAATCTCTGTCATTTGCGTGAATAAAAGACGGAGAAAAAGGGGGTGGAGGTCGGGCTGCTTCTGAGAATCCGTAGGCGAGCGAGTAAACTCCCATTGCCATCTGTTCTATTGACCAATGTGCAATCATTGGAAAATAAAATCGATGACCTACGATCAAGATTATCCTACCAACGGGACATTAAAAACGGTAACATCTTGTGTTTCACCAAGTCGTGGCTGAACGACAACATGGATAATGTAGAGCTGGGTGAATTTTCCATGCCCCCGGCAGAACAGAGAAGCTACATCTGGTAAGATGCAGGGTGGGGGTGTGTGTCTATTTGTCAATAACAGCTGGTGCTTTATGGCTAATATTAAAGAACTCTCGAGGTATTGCTTGCCTGAGGTAGAGTACCTTATGATAAGCTGTAGACCACATTTTCTACCAAAAGAGTTCTCATCTACAGTGGGGCAAAAAAGTATTTAGTCAGCCACCAATTGTGCAAGTTCTCTCACTTAAAAAGGTGAGAGAGGCCTGTAATTTTCATCATAGGTACACTTCAACTATGACAGACAAAAAGAGAAAAAAAATCCAGAAGATCACATTGTAGGATTTTAATGAATGTATTTGCAAATTATGGTGGAAAATAAGTATTTGGTCACCTACAAACAAGCAAGATTTCTGGCTCTCACAGACCTGTAACTTCTTCTTTAAGAGGCTCCTCTGTCCTCCACTCGTTACCTGTATTAATGGCACTTGTTTGAACTTGTTATCAGTATAAAAGACACCAGTCCACAACCTCAAACAGTCACACTCCAAGCTCCACTATGGCCAAGACCAAAGAGCTGTCAAAGGACATCAGAAACAAAAGTGTAGACCTGCACCAGACTGGGAAGACTGAATCTGCAATAGGTAAGCAGCTTGGTTTGAAGATATCAACTGTGGGAGCAATTATTAGGAAATGGAAGACATACAAGACCACTGATAATCTCCCTCGATCTGGGGCTCCACGCAAGATCTCACCCCGTGGGGTCAAAATGATCACAAGATCACAAAAATCCCAGAACCACATGAATGACCTGCAGAGAGCTGGGACCAAAGTAACAAAGCCTACCATCAGTAACACACTATGCCGCCAAGGACTCAAATCCTGCAGGAGATCTGCATGGAGGAATGGGCCAAAATACCAGCAACAGTGCGTGAAAACCTTGTGAAGACTTACAGAAAACGTTTGACCTCTGTCATTGCCAACAAAGGGTATGTAACAAAGTATTGAGATTAACTTTTGTTATTGACCAAATACTTATTTTCCACCATAATTTGCAAATAAATTCATTAAAAAATCCTACAATGTGATTTTCTGGATTTGTTTTCTTCTCATTTTGTCTGTCATAGTTGAAGTGTACCTATTATGAAAACTACAGGCCTCTCTCATCTTTTTAAGTGGGCGAACTTGCACAATTGGTGGCTGACTAAATACTTTTTTGCCCCACTGTATATTATTTGTAGCCGTCTATTTACCACCACAGACCGATGCTGGCACTAAGACCGCGCTCAAACAACTGTACACGGCCATCAATAAACAAGAAAATGCTCATCCAGAAGCGGCGCTCCTAGTGGACGGGGACTTTAATGCAGGCAAACTTAAATACGTTTTACCAAATTTCTTTGCAACCAGAGGGGAAAAAACTCTCGACCACCTTTACTTCACACACAGAGATACATACAAAGCTCTCCCCCACCATCCATTTGGAAAATCTGATTCCTGCTTACAAGCAAAAACTAAAGCAGGAAGTACCAGTAACTCAATACGGAAGTAGTCAGATGACGTGGACGCTACGCTACAGGACTGTTTTGCCAGCACAGACTGGAATATGTTCTGGGATTCATCCAATGGCATTGAGGAGTATACCACCTCAGTCATTGGCTTCATCAATAAGTGCATCAATGACGTCATCCCCACAGTGACCGTGCGTACATATCCCAACCAGAAGCAATGGAATACAGGTAACATCCGCATCGAGCTAAAGGCTAGAGATGCCACTTTCAAGGAGCTGGACACTAATCCAGACGATTCTAAGAAATCCCGCTATGCCCTCAGACGAACCATCAAACAAGCAAAGCGTCAATACAGGATTAAGATTGAATCCTATTACACCGGCTCTGACGCTCGTCAGATGTGGCATGGTTTGAAAACTATTACGGACTACAAAGGGAAACCCAGACACAAGCTGCCCAGTGACGCAATCCTAACGGTCGAGCTAAATGCCTATTATGCTCACTTCGAGGAAAGCAACACTGAAGCATGCACAAGAGCAGCAGCTGTTCTGGCTGAATGTGTGATGATGCTCTCAGTAGCCGATGTGAGCAAGACCTTTAAACAAGTCAACATGTACTCAAAGTATGCGCTGACCAACTGGAAAGTGTCTACACTGTCACTGACATTTTCAACCTCTCCGTGACCGTGTCTGTAATACCTACATTTTTCAAGCAGACCACCATAGTCCCTGTGCCTAAGGAAGTGAAGGTGACCTGCCTAAATGATTACCGCCCCGTAGCACTCATGTCAGTAGCCATGAAGTGCTTTGAAAAGCTGGTCTTAGCTCACATCAACAGCATCTTCCTGGATACCCTAAACCCACTCCAATTCGCATACAGCCCCAACAGATCCACAGATGGCGCAATCTCAATCGCACTCCACACGGCCCTTTTCCACCTGGACAAAAGGAACACCTATGTGAAAATGCTGTTCATGTGACTACAGCTCAGCATTCAACACCATAGTATCCACGGAGCTCATCATGAAACTAAGGACTAAACACCTCCCTCTGCAACTGGATCCTGGACTTCTTGACGGGCCACCCACAAGTGCTAAGGGTAGGCAACAACACGTCTGCCACGCTGATCCTCAACACTGGGGCCCCTCAGGGGTGTGTACTTAGTCCCATCCTGTACTCCCTGTTCACCCACGACTGCATGCCAAACACAGCTCCAACACCATCATTAACTTTGCTGATGACACACCGACAACGATGAGACAGCCTATAGAGAGGAGGTCAGTGACCTGACAGTGTGGTGCCAGGACAACAACCTCTCGCTCAGTGTGAGCATTACAAAGGAGCTGATCGTGGACTGTAGGAAGGGCGGGATGAGCAGTCCCCCATTGACATCGACGGGGCTGTAGTGGAGCGGGTCAAGAGTTTCAAGTTCCTAGTCCACATCACCAACGAACTATCATGGTCCAAACACACCAAGACAGATGTGAAGAGGGCATGAGAATACATTTTACAGCTCAGGAGACTTGGCATGGGTCTCCAGATCTACAGCTCTACAGCTCTCCAGTTCTACAGCTGCACCATCGAGAGCATCCTGACCAGTTGCATCACCAACTTATGTCAGAGGAAAGCCCAAAACATTGTCAGAGACTCCAGTCACAAACTCCATGATAATGTTCTGCCTTTATCAGAGCGGAAATCTGACATTCAACTTCGAGGCCAACAATCATCAAACACCAGATACAACTTATCCATATTTGCTACATGCAAACAAATTGTTATGCACACACACAATAGTACCTAAACTGGCATCATCATGATCATCCTGTTATTTATCACTGGCTTGGTACCAGATCTGATCCTATAGTTAAACCATCAGTAAATAAATAGTGGTCCCAAGTCATGTTCCACCTTATTAGGATCCTGCATGTGGCAGGCAGGCAGGCGGAGCCATGTTCCTTCCAATAGCAGTCTGTGGTGGCAGGCAGGCTGAGCCAGGCAGCCGGTAGTTAGGCCGGGCTAGTCTCTTATCACTCTGGACAGTGACATACAATGCCACTGGGTGAGCTCAAGCTGCACTCATTCATCAGGCCAATGACATTTTTATTCTAAAACTCAGAGCTGTCACAAAGTGAGCTTCATAGTTTTCCACTCGCGTCAATAAATCAAAACACCTGCCGGATCCAGAGCCACTGATGAGGCCTGCCCGGTGATAGCTAAGAGACAGAGAGGAACAGCTGCCAGGGAAACTTGTCTAAATGGTGGTTGAAGGATTGAGGATAACATTTGTTGGTTCCACTCATCTATTCATGTTGACGGAGGATTTCAATTTAAATCTATATGGCGGTACGTACGTCATTGTGTTTTGAGGCTTGTTTAGCTGTGTACTTTAGAATGCAAAATGCTGACACCAACTGCAGAATTTTAAAAGTAGAACATGTGGTTTACCAGGAAAGGAGAGACGGAAAAAGAGAGTCAAGATTGTGCCTAAACTAGGTAGGTAAAAAATGTAAGCTTTTGAGAACATGTCAAGCAGACTACCGAAAACATCTGATTATGTACAAGAACAAAAACATCACAGGGCATGAGGGCGTCGCACAGCATGTGTTGTGTCTTCATCTAAAGAAGAATTTATTCTAATGTAGATTAAGGGAAAACACAGAACCTTATGTACAAACATTATAGCTGATGCATATGGTGCGTTGCGGCCCCAAAGAGTGGGCATCCAGCTGAATCACAGTCAAGGCTCAAAGATCTTATACAGGCCTTCTTTCCAGACAACAGCTTTTATATTGTCTGAAGCCAGCCAGTGAGAACGTTTACAGCTATCAAATCATATCAAACTTTATTTGTCACATGTGCCAAATACAACAAGTGTAGACCTAGCTGTGAAATGCTTAACCCTTCTTTGAACTGCACTGTTGGTTAAGAAAACATTTACCAAATAAACTAAAGTAAAAAATAAGATAAAGTAACACGATGAAATCACAATAACAAGGCTGTATACGGTGGGTACCGGTACCGAGTCAATGTGCGGGGGTACAGGTTAGTCGAGGGAATTTGTACATGTAGGTAGGGGTGAAGTTACTAAAAAAATAAATAGCGAGTAGCAGCAGTGTACAAAACAAATGGAGGGGGGGGGTCAGTCAATGTAAATAGTCCGGTGGCCATTTGATTAATAGTTCAGCAGTCTTATGGCTTGGGTGTAGAAGCTGTTCAGGAGCCTTTTAGTCCTGTGCGATATCAGAGAAAACGGTCTAGGACTTGGGTGACTGGGGCCACTGACTCTGTCTGTAGGACTAAAATAACAATGCAAACAACCAGCAGGAAGCAACATCAGTAGCATCAATTAGTGTAATGGAACAAAATGCATCCTGTCATTATGCACCCAGGAAGTGGAAAATATAATTAGACCAATTAAATTAGGCCTTTTGCAGTACTACACCTGATCGTCAACAGGGCAATACATTTATTTTTGGACAAGTATGTTCTTAATTTACAGTAGCATTCTGGATTTATATTATTCCTCTATAGGCGTTGGCTTCCATTTGTTTGATACAATACTTGATATACTGTATAAGCACTCCACTTCATTTGGTCACCAAGAATCCACCAAAGGTTTTGATGTTCGAGGAAAAGCAAACAATAATGTTGAACCTATTTTGCAGCAAACATATTGGACTTGAAGTGCTTTATCTATACCTCGTGCTAATTTAAAATTGGAAAAGGAAACAGGATAGGGACTATATGTAATTTGGGAGCCTATATGTTAACATGAATGGTCTAAGTTATAATGATGATGTCAGTTTAAGGTAATGTCAGCCTATCTAGAGTGTCACGCTTTATTGCCCTGGGTACGCTCTTCCCTAGCATTATCCTGCCATGAGTCAAGCCCACTGTCACTTTACTTTCTGTCTTGTTTTAAGTAGACTGATATGTTCTCTATTTCCCTTTTTATGTTCTTCATCACAGTTGTACGCCTCCATGGACTTTGGGAGAAAATGGCAGCTGGTTCATGAGCATGTGAACAGGTTCTACTGGTGAGTCATTCGCTTGTCTTCTTTCTTCTCATCATCTTTCGCTTCCTCTCGTCCTCTCTGTTGTCCCGGTCTTTTCCTCTGTTGACTCAGACTCTCCTCACAAACTGTATTGGAGCGTCACTAGCAATGTGTCGGAACATGTTGTCTGCTTCCTGCAATGCGAGAGTCTGTGATAATACGTTTCAACAAGATATTGTGTTGCTGGTGGGAAATTCTGTGTGCCGTTCTGCTCATTTCCACTGTTGATATGATTGGACTGTGATAAATCTACATCCACAGTGTCACCATTTCACATTCTGCCTCTCACATGTCACATTCTGGTTCATCTTAACAATCCTTACTTTTTCATTAGGGGTTATCCATACGTGCTGTACATTCATAAAATAGGAAGATACTGTGTAATAAGTCGCCTCTCATCTAATCACGTCGGCCCTCCCCATTCTGCGGAAGCACACACTCATCACAAATGTAGCTCTGAATTTATTCTGCCTCATTGCTTTCCTTCCTAGAGATGTAGGGGATGCTGTGTGTGTGTGTGTGTGTGTGTGTGTGTGTGTGTGTGTGTGTGTGTGTGTGTGTGTGTGTGCGTGTGTAAATGTCGAGCTGCTGACAGCTTTGCCCACAGCAACTTGCATAAATCATCTAGGTAGCCTAGTGGTTTGAGCTTTGGGCCAGTAACTGAAAGGTCGCGAGATCGAATCCACGAACAGAACAAGGTAAAAATCTGTCATTCTGAACAAGGCAGTTCCTAGGCTGTCATTGTAAATAAGAATTTGTTCTAAACTGACTTGCCTACTTAACAAAAACAATATTTTCTAGTTAGTCCACTATACCCAATACAATTATATAATACAGTTCGGTGATTCTAACTTTAATTATGGGGCACAGCCTTGCCGGTGTACACTGCCAGACAATATAAATACCATATGTAGGTTGTTGTGTATTTACACTTTTGTGACAGATACCACTTTTTGGTAAAATAACAAACCCACAGCGTCTGGTTGTTGTTGTGCGGGTTGCTAAGGGTAATGTGACATTTTGTCACACATCCCTGGGGAGAATGTCCTCACATGGGATTGTATTGCTATTTTATTGCCATCAATGTTGAGACAACGCTTACATGAGACTTCTATATATGGAGTGGAATACCTCTGCTGAGACTCATCTTCTGTTTATTGTCTTTTTCCCTCCTTCTCTTCCCTCCTCCTCTCCTCTTCATCCCTCCTTCTCTTCCCTCCTCCTCTCCTCTCCTCCTCCTCTCCTCCTCTCCTCCTCTTCCCTCCTCTTCTCCTCCTCTCCACTTTTCCTCCTCTCCTCTTCTTCCCTCCTTAATTTCCCATCTCCTCTTCTTCCCTACTCCTCTCCTCTCCTCTCCTTCCCTCCTTAACTTCCCACCTCATCTTCTCCTCTCCTCTTTTTCCCTCCTCCTCCTCTTCTTCCCTCCTCCTCTCATCTTCTTCCTTCCTCTTTACTTCACCCAATCTTCTCCCATCCTATTCTCCTCTTCTTCTCTCTGTCTTCCCTCCTCTTCTTCCCTTTACTTTACCCCTCCATCCTCTTCCTCCTCCCTTCTCTCCTCTTCTTTAATCCAGGTCTGTAACGGGTCTAGACAAGGAGTCAGATCTGGTTCACATGGAAGCACACACCCCCAATGGACGTGAGTAGCACTACACACACACACACACACACACACACACACACACACACACACACACACACACACACACACACACCTCCCTTTTTCTTTCTCTCTCTCTGTAACACACTGCAGAGAAATGCTCCCACATTTGCAGTCCAATTATCAGCCCTCAAATGATAGAAGAGAGTGAGAGTCTGTCAAGGAATAAATTCCACCCTGGGTTTAGAGCGTTGTGTCCCAGGGGAGAGACAGTGGATTTACCCCACTGATAAATGCAGTGCATGATACTTGATTAATGTGGCCTTGCCCTCTCATCCATCTCACCCTGGGAGTGTCAGCTCTATAACTCGCCATGGCAATGCCACCCAAGGTCATCCATAGGGGAAATTGTGAGATTATTTATTCTAGCTATGTGCTGCTGTTGTTCGACCCCCAGAATCAGAGAGAGTTTTGTTTTCTGTACACAAAGAACGATCATAGTTGATCATGTTGAATAGTGACAAATCTACAACTTCACGTATTGCATGTATGAACCAATCACCATTATAGAATGCAAATCACAACATACTGGTCAAATTACAATTATATACATACACAGTCAGTATATTGTCACAAGTGTAATGCTGTCTCCTCTATTGCATGTCAATCACAAACCATGCAAAAGTTCCCTCGAGTTCAATTCATACAGACATATAGCCTCGGTTTCCAGGCATCCTCACCTTCCCGAGAATAGGTGGCCTGATCCTGTGGTGGAAATTCTAACCAAAAGGAGAGAGACTCTGTATTCTTCAAAACAACCTTACTATAAGATCTGCAACAATGGAGCAGTTCACTATGCACTTCAACAGTTGTTGCAGTTGAGGCCCAACGAACAGTGTCCGGTCCCAGCTTTTATACAGAGGTACATCCTTTTTGTACACGTGGCAGTCAGCAGATAGTATGTAAAAAGGCAATTAGTTGTCTGTGCAGATTTAGATAGCACGAGGTCGACAGCCCGAGGGCTCAACCGTCTAACTGCATTCACAACAGCAAACGCTATAATGTGCTCCTATCTGCAAGTTTCTGTACAAGTAGACTTCCTGTAGATAGTAAACCCACAGGATGCCACATGGATCTTACGTTATACGCCAAGTCTTATGGCGAAGTCACACAAAGACAAGTTTGTATCAGGTTAGAAAAACACTAGCATGTAAAAATAGACTATTCTTATGCAGTAAAACACAGGATAGAATGACTAATTATGTAATTTTCCACGATAATCCACAGCTGGATGAATCCAGATCTCCAGTAATCTCTATCTCCTCATCTGGCAGGTATACAGTATGTAACATGCCAGGCTCTCACGTGCTCAGAGCCCAACAGAAACTACCCCTTCCCTGGGTACATCGACATCAGCTCACTGGTGGTCCAAGATGACTATATGTTTATTCAGGTAAGGCTCTGTCTGAGAATAATATATTGTACCATATTGTATAGGGACCATGATGCATTGCATAGGATAAGCATCGTTAGCCTTCAATATTATGGGCATTTGTTATGTGTTACGCACAACTTGGTTTGGCTAGGACTGGGAGGGGATTTGCATATTTTACAGCACCACATGCAACAACTGGTTGATCCGCAGGTTTGAGAAAATGGTATGATAAATATGAATATTTATGATTAATTGTTATGTTGACACATTGTATTAACGGCAGTATGTTCTTGATTAGGATAGATATGGGGACCATTGATAGACGCAAAGTTTTTTCTTATTGTTAATTTTGCAATCAGACCCATTGACTTTTTTTCCCAAATTTTGGTACGTTACAGCATTATCCTAAAATGTATTAAATTATTTTTTCCCTCATCAATCTACCCACCATAACCCATAATCACAAAGCGAAAACAGGTTTTAAATTGTATTTGCAAATGTATTAAAAAAAAAAACACATAAGTATTCAGACCCTTTGCCATGAGACTCGACATCGGCTCAGGTGCATCCTGTTTTTATTGATCATCATTGAGATGTTTCTACAACTTGATTGGACTCCACCTGTCGTAAATTCAATTGATTGGACATGATTTGGAAAGGCACACACCTGTCTATATA
This sequence comes from Oncorhynchus tshawytscha, assembly GCF_018296145.1. Lineage (NCBI taxonomy): Eukaryota > Metazoa > Chordata > Actinopteri > Salmoniformes > Salmonidae > Oncorhynchus > Oncorhynchus tshawytscha. The sequence goes on along the minus strand of NC_056430.1, from coordinate 69,045,161 downwards.
AGGTCCTACAGTTGACAGTGCATGTCAGAGCAAAAAAGAATCAGTGAGGTCAGTTATCCGTAGAGCTCCGAGACAGGATTGTGTTGAGGCACAGGTCTGGGGAAAAGTACCAAAAAATGTCTGCAGCATTGAAGGTCCCGAGAACACGGTGGCCTCCATCATCCTTAAATGGAGGAAGTTTGGAACCATCAAACTCTTCTTAGAGCTGGCCGCCGGCCAAACTGAGCAATCGGGGGAGAAAGACCTTGGTGAGGGAGGTGACCAAGAACCTGATGGTCACTCTGACAGAGCCCCAGTGTTCCTCTGTAGAGATGGGAGAACCTTCCAGAAGGACAACCATCTATACAGCACTCCACCAACCAGGCCTTTATATTAGAGTGGCCAGACGGAAGCCACTCCACAGTCACATGATCAGGGAGAATTCCTGTTCCTAACTATTTCAATTAGAGCCAAGAGTTTTCCCTTGAGAAAGGGGCTTGACCAGGAAAATTCTAGGCTCTAGTATTCTATGTCAGGAGTTCCGGAAGAACTCCCAGCCCTAAACCTGATGCCTTTGAAAAACTCTGGCATCTTGTTACAGCCTACGCAGGGCCAAGACCTCTTCGGATTTCCTTGTCCCATCGCGCTCTAGCAACTCCAGGAGGTGGGCCAGGTGCCTGCACGTTGACTTAAGCCGCCAGTTGTAAGGCGTTTCCAGAAACAGCAGTGTGTCAAGAAGCAGTGCGGCTTGGCAGGGTCGTGTTTCGGAGGACGCATGGCTCTCAACCTTCGCATCTCCTTCGCATCTCCTGAGTCTGTACGGGAGTTGTAGCGATAGGACAAGACTGAACTACCAAAAAATAAGTTCTGTGGTCTAAGAGATCCCTCAACTATGTTTGACCACACTCATACGTTTCCCTAATTAAACCCACAAATACTCAACCTAAACCTCCGACTGCATCTTCAATTCAGGGAAACTACAATGTTTTCTCGCGTTGCATCACAATTGAATGAATTCTATGAAAGTGGGTAAGGAAATATCAATCATCCAAATATATTTTTCAGTTCAAAACTCCCTCCCTCCCTCCCTCCCTCCCTCCCTCCCTCCCTCCCTCCCTCCCTCCCTCCCTCCCTCCCTCCCTCCCTCCCTCCCTCCCTCCCTCCCTCCCTCCCTCCCTCCCTCCCTCCCTCCCTCCCTCCCTCCCTCCCTCCCTCCCTCCCTCCCTCCCTCCCTCCCTCCAATTGAAGTGTACTTAGAAGCACACTAAGAGGCCTAATTAGTTCTGTAATATAATAATGATCCTATTTCACCTCCCCCATTTCCAACCCAGAAAGCCAGCAGCTTGTCTTCATCAGTACTATGCAGCCGTCTTCATCGACCTGGCCAAGGCTTTAGACTCTGTCAATCACCGTAGTCTTATCGGCAGACTCAACAGCCTTGGTTACTCTAATGACTGCCGTGCCTGGTTCACTAACTACTTCTCAAATAGAGTTCAGTGTGTCAAATCGGATGGCCTGTTTTCCGGACCTCTGGCAGTCTCTATGGGGGTGCCACAGGGTTTAATTCTCGGGCTGACTCTTTTCTCTGTATATATCAATGATGAAGCTCTTGCTGCTGGTGATTCTTTGATCCACCTCTATGCAGACGACAGCATTCTGTATACTTCTGGCCCTTCTTTGGACACTGTGTTAACAAACCTCCAAACGAGCTTCAATGCCAAACAACACTCCTTCCTTGGCCTCCAACTGCTCTTAAATGCTAGTAAAACTAAATGCATGCTCTTCAACCGATCGCTTCCCGCACCCTCCCGTCCGACTAGCATCACTACTCTGAACAGTTCTGACTTAGAATATGTGGACAACTACAAAAACATAGGTGTCTGGCTCGACCGTAAACTGTCCATCTAGACTCATATTAAGCATCTCCAATCCAAAATTGTATCTAGAATCGGCTTCCTATTTCTCAACAAAGCCTCCTTCACTCATGCTGTCAAATATACCCTCGTAAAACGGACTATCCCTCCGATCCTTGAATTCGGCAAAGTAATTTACAAAATAGTCTCCAACACTCTACTCAGAAAATTGGATGCTGTCTATCACATTGCCATCAGTTTTTTTTTCACCAAAGCCTCATATACTACCCCACCACTGCAAGCTGAATGCTCTTGTTGGCAGGTCCTCACTACATTTTCATCGCCAAACCCACTGACCCCAGGTCATCTATAAGTCTTTGCTAGGTAAAGCTCTGCCTTATCTCAGCTCACTGGCCTTTGGCCACCTTTCCTTCCAGTTTTCTGCTGCCAATGACTGGAACAAATTGAAAAAAAAACTTCCACAAGACGGTTGAGCTAACGTAGGCTAATGCGATTAGCAGGAGGTTGTAAGTAACAAGACAATTTCCCAGGATATAGACATATCTAATATTGTCAGAAAGTTAAATTTATTGTTAATCTAACTGCACTGTTCATTTTACAGTAGCTATTTCAGTGCTCTAATTACAGGTTTCTAGCACTTTCTTCCCTGCTCGTGGTGTTTGTACTGCATAGGCTAACAGCAGCTAAGAGCTCGAGTGTTTGCTTGCCGAGGCGCTGGTATCATTAAGGAAGACTTTCCTAAGACAGGCCACTGAGCATTGCTTGGGAGAGTTAAAGATTTCTCTTGACAGAGAATAATGAGGCTATTGATTGTCCTTACCAGATATTTACCCAAGTCTGCTTCCAAAACCACAAAAAGCATCGACAACAGGAGAGGATGTAAGAGGAGCAGTTTCCCCTGTATGCTAGCCAAGAGAAGTTATTGTTATTTTCTCAATAGAAACAACTGTAAATAGGCATTTAAATGCTTCAATGTTCCTCTCTGACAATAAAGTATACAGTGGGGCAAAAAGTATTTAGTCAGCCACCAATTATGCAAGTTCTCCCACTTAAAAAGACGAGAGAGGCCTGTAATTTTCATCATAGGTACCACTTCAACTATGTCAGACAAAATGAGAAAGAAAATCCATGAAATCACATTGTAGGATTTTTAATGAATTTATTTGCAAATTATGGTGGAAAATAAGTGTTTGGTCAATAATAAAAGTTTGTCTCAAAACGTTGTTATATACCCTTTGTTGGGAATGACAGAGGTCAAACGTTTTCTATAAGTCTTCACAAGGTTTTCACACACTGTTGCTGGTATTTTGGCCCATTCCTCCATGCAGATCTCCTCTAGAGCAGTGATGTTTTGGGGCTGTTGCTGGGAAACACGAACTTTCAACTCCCTCCAAAAGAGTTTTATGGGATTGAGATTTGGAGGCTGGTTAGGCCACTCCAGGACCTTTAAATGCTTCTTACGAAGCGACTCCTTCGTTGCCCGGGCGGTGTGTTTGGGATCATTGTCATGCTGAAAGACCCAGCCCCGTTTTATCTTCAATGGCCTTGCTGATGGAAGGAGGTTTTCACAAAAAATCTCACGATACATGGCCCCATTCATTCTTTCCTTTACACGGATCAGTCGTCCTGGTCCCTTTGCAGAAAAACAGCCCCAAAGCATGATGTTTCCACCCCCATGCTTCACAGTAGGTATGGTGTTCTTTGGATGCAACTCAGCATTCTTTGTCCTCCAAACACGACGAGTTGAGTTTTTACCAAAAAGTTATATTTTGGTTTCATCTGACCATATGACATTCTCCCAATCTTCTTCTGGATCATCCAAATGCTCTCTAGCAAACTTCAGACGGGCCTGGACATATACTGGCTTAAGCAGGGGCACACGTCTGGCACTGCAGGATTTGAGTCCCTGGCGGCGTAGTGTGTTACTGATGGTAGGCTTTGTTACTTTGGTCCCAGCTCTCTGCAGGTCATTCACTAGGTCCCCCCGTGTGGTTCTGGGATTTTTGCTCACCGTTCTTGTGATCATTTTGACCCCACGGGGTGAGATCTTGCGTGGAGCCCCAGATCGAGGGAGATTATCAGTGGTCTTGTTGTCTTCCATTTCCTAATAATTGCTCCCACAGTTGATTTCTTCAAACCAAGCTGCTTACCTATTGCAGATTCAGTCTTCCCAGCCTAGTGCAGGTCTACAATTTTGTTTCTGGTGTCCTTTGACAGCTCTTTGGTCTTGGCCATAGTGGAGTTTGGAGTGTGACTGTTTGAGGTTGTGGACAGGTGTCTTTTTTACTGCTAACAAGTTCAAACAGGTGCCATTAATACAGGTAACGAGTGGAGGACAGAGGAGCCTCTTAAAGAAGAAGTTACAGGTCTTTGAGAGCCAGAAATCTTGCTTGTTTGTAGGTGACCAAATACTTATTTTCCACCATAATTTGCAAATGAATTCATTAAAAATCCTACAATGTGATTTTCTGGATTTTTTTTCTAATTTTGTCTGTCATAGTTGAAATGTACCTATGATGAAAATTACAGGCCTCTCATCTTTTTAAGTGGGAGAACTTGCACAATTGGTGGCTGACTAAATACTGTTTTGCCCCACTGTATATCTTTACATCATAAACAATGTCATGCATGTTCACTTGGGTGAGGGTTGCAGCATGAGTAATGATCGACACATTCATGAAGGTTTTAGATTAATCCAAGTAGTTAATGTGATGTGTACTGTAGCATGGACAAATTATACACTTGAACAAAAAGGTAATCCTCTGTGTCTTGGCTCAATGTGTTCCAGGTTACTACAGCAGGACAGGCCAGCTACTATGTGTCCTACCAGAGGGATCCATTCCTCAAAATCAAACTGCCGAAATATTCTCTGCCTAAAGTAAGCAACATTCACTTTTACAGTGATACACACATGCCTCCGGATACACAGTTCATGCAGTAGATCAATTATTCAGATTGAATATTTTTTTTATTCTTACTTTTCAACCCTGCATTGTTGGGAAAGGGCTTGTAGGTAAGCATTTCACGGTAAAGTCTACACCTGTGGTATACATAGAATGGGACAAATCCAATTTGATTTGAAGTAACTAACAATTTCCCCCCCCTTGTTTTCTCCCTTCAACAAAAGGATTTAGCTCTCAAAATATCTGTAGCACTACTACACAACGATGTGTAGTCTCATAGTGTGTATTCTCACTCTTCTATTGCAGCTGTTAAAAGACACTATATGTTGTGTAGAGAACATTGGCAGCTATAGTGTTAAATATTCAATACGCACACCAGACCTGATCATGTGACACCCAACACGTACTCGGCAGCATATTACAACCCCCAACCCATAAGATCCGTTATCTTTTTATAAATCCTCGAACCTCTCCAACCATCCCATCCGCTGTCACCAGGACCTCCACATTGTCAGCACAGACGAGCACCAGGTGTTCGCGGCAGTACAGGAGTGGAACCAGAACGACACATACAACCTGTACCTCTCTGACACCCGGGGCATCCTCTTCACCCTGGCCATGGAGAACGTCAAGACCACCCGTGGCCTGGGGGGCAACCAGATGCTGGACCTGTATGAGGTAGCATGCATGTGTGTGTGTGTGTGTGTGTGTGGGGGGGGGTGTTGTTATAGCCTTGTAAGTAGGTCTCTATGTCATTAAGATTCGTTGCGGATCGTCCCCCTCCTTTTCCCCCTTCTTTCTCAGGATGAATTCCCGATTTATCACCCAGACACTGGCAGGTGTGATGGAGGGAGGCAGAGGAGTGAGATATGGGTCTGATCCTCAGAGTCAGCAGTCATTAACAATGTTACTACTACTGCTGTTCCTTCTAACATGTGTGTTAACGGTTTACAAAAACGGAATTAGTATTCAAATGAATGGTCACACCCAGTGGGTAAAACTGGTTAAAGTTACACCAATCCAGTTCTGTATGATGTTGTTTTAACTAGTTTAACCCTTTGGGTATACATGCATGTTCTAGTCACAAACTATTGTAAACTGAAGTTATGCTGTATGTATCACTTTAAAGTTTCTCTTCATTCTTTTTTTTTTGAAGAGGCAGACTTTTGCTCTGCGTTCCTCTGAAAAAGGCTGTAGATATAACTCTGACCAAAGTGCTTTGTAGGAGTCCCAAGTATTGTTGTAACAAACCCTGGAGTGTTGGGCTTCAGAAGGCCAATGGCCTCAAAGACTTGAGTGAGAAATCATTCACTAAGTACTTTGAGCTCAACAGGGAACAGAGAGACTGAGTGAACGCAACAGGCTTTTACTCTTCTCCTTGGATTTTCAAATAACGAATTGCCTTTCGTCAGTATTCTCTCACTTTCTCTTTCTCAGTCTTTCTCTCTCACAAATAAATTATTTTATTCACTTGAATAAAACACATTTTTTTCCCACTTTAGACTGATGGGAGTAACTTGAGTGTCAGTTGGATTCAATCTGGACAATCTTCCCTTCAATCAAAAAGTTTTTCTCTAACTCCCAGTCGAGTTAATCAGCCATTTAGTGTTAGGTTTTTTGATTCAATCCATCTCCCAGAGGTATGAACTTCCACATTGAATATTACAGAATATCCTAACTTGCCTAACACAATTAATACTCAGAGTGGTAGGCTTACAAATCAACAACAGCCCAATTATGAACTACCTGATTCCCACCTTACTCAGAGCTATACATACCTGTAGCTTTTGAATGAGTGACTGGTACGGTAGGAGGGAGAGAAGAAGAGACAGAGGGCTGGAGGGAGGGAAGGTTAGCTAGATGATTTGGGTAATGTAATGGTCATGATGATGATGCTCCTTTCTGTTAGCCTAGCATTGTGTGTGTGTGTGTATTAGCTCTCTGACAACACTCTTAACCTCTCCCTCCATTTCCCCCCCATTCGGAGCCTCTGATTCTCTGATTCAGCAGTGGATCCATATTTCTAATATATTGCAGAAAGCTTCATTAATGCATATTGAGAGATTGTAAAAGGCTTTCTGCAGGGAAACCGAGTGCATGTACTGGGGGAAGTCTGGTAACTCAGTGGTCATTTATCATACTAGTGCTACTGTGCTGAAAGTTGTTGTGTTGTTTGTTTTGTTTATGTAGATGGATCTACATGCATTCATCAGTCTATATTTAATATTACTGTGGAGGACGATAAATAATTACCGCTGTGATTGACAAGTCTGGTCAGGGGAGGGAGGGGCCCCGTCCTGCCTCACTAGCCGTGTCCATCCCGGTTGCCGTTTTTCTATGACCATGTCAAACGTGGCGCCTATTAGTGCCACTTATACTGGTAAGGTGATACAACTGAGGGCCCTCAATGTCTGCTGCAGTATGGGTCTTATTTAAAGCACAGTCGTCAGGTTTACCCCCATCACACTTCCATCCTGGATGGGTTATCGCAGGAAGACAGTTTGACTAAGGAGGCAAGGAGCCATGACACTCTCTCTCTCTCTCTCTCTCACTTTGTGAGGGGGTGTCTCGTGGATGTGACAGTTTATCAGTTTTAACATCCAGAGTTGTAATGTAATCACAACAGTGGTGGGCAGTTGATGGGGACGCAATTAAAGGGAGATAATTGAAGGAAAAGGAGACTGGTTTGTGACCAGTCTGATGTCTGTCAGCATAGCCGTGGCAAGATATTTGGGGTTTGGGGGTGCTGAGAAGTTTTTGTCGACTGTGGGGTTTGGGATTATTTTTGCCCGCGCTACAGACAGCTATAGCAGCCAGCTAATACAGTACTATTAAAGGTCCAGTGCACTACTTTTGTGAGAATAAGAAACAATATATATAATTATAATTTGCCCGCGCTACAGACAGCTATATCAGTCCGCTAATACAGGACTACTAAAGGCTCAGTGCACTACTTTTGTGGAAAAATCCAATTTTATATATATATATAAAGTATATATACACTACCGGTCAAATGTTTTAGAACATCTACTCATTCAAGGGTTTTTCTTTATTTTTACTATTTTCTACATTATAGAATAATAGTGAAGACATCAAAACTATGAAATAGCACATATGGAATGCAGAGGATAATTTCATTAGATTTACCAGCCTCAGAAATTGCAGCAGAAATAAATGTTTCACAGAGTTCAAGTAACAGACACATCTCAACATCAACTGTTCAGAGGAGACTGTGTGAATCAGGCCTTCATGGTTGAACTGCTGCAAAGAAACCACTACTAAAGGACACCAATAAGAAGAAAAGACTTGCTTGGGCCAAGTAAAATGAGCAATGGACATTAAACTGGTGAAAATTTGTCCTTTGGCCTGGAGTCCAAATTGGCGATTTTTGGTTCCAACCGCCGTGTCTTTGTGAGACGCGGTGTGTGTGAACGGATGATCTCCGCATGTGTATTTCCCACCATACAGCATGGAGGAGGAGGTGATATGGTGTGGGGGTGCTTTGCTGGTGACACTGTGATTTATTTAGAATTCAAGGCTCACTTAACGAGCATGGCTACCACAGTATTGCATGCAGCAATACACCATCCTATCTGGTTTGGGCTTAGTGGGACTATCATTTGTTTTTCAACAGGACAGTGACCCAACACACCTCCAGGCTGAGTAAGAGCTATTTTACCAAGGAGTGTGATGGAGTGCTGCATCAAATGACCTGGCTTCCACAATCCCCCAACCTCAACCAAATTGAGATGAGTCGGACTGCAGAGTTAAGGAAAAGCAACCAACAAGTGCTCAACATATGTGGGAACTCCTTCAAGACAGTTGGAAAATAATTCCAGGTGAAGCTGGTTGAGAGAATACCAAGATTGTGCAAAGCTGTCATCAAGGCAAATGGTGGCTATTTGAAGAATATATTGTATTTTTTTCTTACTACGTGATTCCATATGTGTTATTTCATAGTTTTGATGTCTTCACTATTATTCTACAATGTAGAAAATAGTAAAAGTAAAGAAAAACCCTTGAATGAGTATATGTTCTAAAGCTTTTGACGGGTAGTATATATATTTGTATTAGTATATGTATATTTTTTTCTGGTTTGTTGCAGCACCCTCAACACCCCTACTTCCCGTAGCTATGTCTGTCAGGGGGCATTTTGGGTACTGTTTAGTGCTTGAAAAATACATTTAAGAAAATCATGTAATCTGTTTTGGTGGTTGGATTTGGCTAGTTTTAGTGTCTGTTTTCGAATTTGTTCTCTATTTCTCCCTAGGTAGCAGGTATCAAAGGCATGCTGATCGCAAACAGGAGGCTAGACAACCAGGTGAAGACCTACATCACCTACAACAAGGGCCGTGATTGGAGGTTACTACAGGCCCCGGCGACAGACCTGGCTGGCAACGACATCCACTGTATACTAGTGAGTTATACTGAAGCTAACAGGGAAGGATCATCGTTGTGGTGATCATACATGATCTAAGACTGCCTGAACTCTTTGATGTGCTTTCCTAGACCCAGATTAAGCCTAGTCCAGGAGATAAAAAAAAATCTCCAATGACAGTTTATTTTAATCCAGGATTATGTGTTCAGTTCCCTTCAAGTTATGTACATCAATGATAACATTCGTGTTACATCACACACTCAAGGGAGTTTGCTTACTCATCTTAACTGAAAGGGAATTACTTTACGTAATCACATTTAAGCTATGATATCAAGAGGAACTGTGTACACACTCCTTGTCATCTACAGTTCTTATTATTTTAGGTGCCCTATCTCTCCTTTCATCCCACGTAAAGGATGACTATGTAGAAAAATAACTGAGACATTAGCAGTAAGTGTTCGTACTGTTTCAAAGCCAAGGGAGGCAATTGTGGGGGCCGCACGCTGTGCGCAGAGTGGGCTACAGGTTGAATACGATTGTGCATTTATGTGATATTTTAATTACATATTCTATTTGATTACCCTGTTAAATCCCATTGCCCTTGGTGTCCTTACAGCAATGTCATACTATGAATTGGCAAAGATGAAAGAGCACATTTGGGGGGGGACTCTGTGAACAGATATAATTTACTTTTGTTGTCGGCTCGCCGCTGAGACTTGTTTCATTACTTTCTGTTTTGTTTAACCTTTTTTTAAAACTAAGTAAGAACAAATTCTTATTTACAATGACGGGGGCTGGGTACATTTAAAATATATATATATTAGACAAAACACACATCACGACAAGAGAGACACCACAACGCTAAAGAAAGAGAGACCTAAGACAACAATATAGCATGGCAGCAACACATGACAACACAGGATGGTAGCAACACAACATGACAACAACATGGTAGCTACACAACATGGCAGCAGCACTACATGGATGCAGCACAAAACATGTTGCAAACATTATTGGGCCCAGACAACAGCATAAAGGGCAGGAAGGTAGAGACAACAATACATCACACAAAGCAGCCACAACTGTCAATAAGAGTGTCCATGACTGATTCTTTGAATGAAGAGATGGAGATAAAACTGTCCAGTTTGTGTGTTT